>NC_079490.1:60932016-61235046 GCF_020520425.1 Spinacia oleracea | reverse complement strand
TTTGGAAATGTGATCTTTCTCCAAAAAGACACCATCTCGAGCAACAAACACCTTGTTCTCAGATGTATTGTAGAAGTAATACCCCTTTGTTTCCTTTGGATAGCCCACAAGGATACATTTGTCAGATTTTGGATGAAGTTTGTCTGAAGTTAATCGTTTGACGTATACTTCACATCCCCAAATCTTTAGAAAAGACACATTTGGAGGCTTTCCAAACCATAATTCATATGGAGTCTTTTCGACAGCTTTAGACGGAGCTCTATTTATAGTGAGTGCAGCTGTATTTAGTGCATGTCCCCAAAATACTAATGGAAGTTTGGCCTGACCCATCATTGACCTGACCATGTCTAGCAAGGTTCTGTTCCTCCGTTCCGACACACCGTTCCATTGTGGTGTTCCAGGAGGAGTCAATTCTGATAGAATTCCACATTCTTTCAGATGGTCATCAAATTCATAGCTCAGATATTCACCGCCTCTATCAGACCGCAGTGCCTTAATCTTCTTGCCTAATTGATTCTCTACTTCACTCTGAAATTCCTTGAATTTGTCAAAGGATTCAGACTTATGCTTCATTAGGTAGACATAACCATATCTACTGAAGTCATCAGTGAAAGTGATAAAGTAGCTGAAACCACCTCTAGCATTTGTACTCATTGGTCCACATACATCTGTATGGATTAAACCCAATAGTTCATTTGCTCTTTCTCCAACTTTAGAGAAAGGTTGCTTTGTCATTTTGCCAAGTAAACATGATTCGCACTTACCATAATCCTTTAAGTCAAATGGTTCTAGAATTCCTTCCTTTTGAAGTCTTTCTAAGCGTTTCAAGTTTATATGGCCTAATCGACAATGCCACAGATAGGTGAGATCTGAATCATCCTTTTTGGCCTTTTTGGTATTTATGTTATAAACTTGTTTGTCGTGATCTAGTAAATAAAGTCCATTGACTAATCTAGCAGATCCATAAAACATCTCTTTAAAATAAAACGAACAACTATTGTCTTTTAATAAAAAGTAAAATCCCTTTGCATCTAAGCAAGAAACTGAAATGATATTTTTAGTAATACTTGGAACATGGAAACACTCTTCCAGTTCCAAAACTAGCCCGGAGGGCAACGACAAATAATAAGTTCCTACAGCTAATGCAGCAATCCGTGCTCCATTTCCCACTCGTAGGTCGACTTCACCCTTGCTTAACTTTCTACTTCTTCTTAGTCCCTGTGGATTGGAACATAAGTGTGAGCCACAACCTGTATCTAATACCCAAGAAGTTGAATTAGCAAGTATACAGTCTATAACGAAAATACCTGAAGATGGAACGACTGTTCCGTTCTTCTGATCTTCCTTTAGCTTTGGACATTCTCTTTTGTAATGGCCTATTCCATCACAATAAAGACAGCTTGATGTGGACTTGTCCTGCTTTGATTTAGCATTGCCCTTGGACTTTCCACTTTTCTTGAACGGTCTCCTTCTAGCCTTGAGTAAATCTTTGGCTTCACAGTCCAGTATTATTTCAGCCTTTCTGACAAGGTGAACAAATTCTGCAACTGTTTCTTCTCTTGGTTCACTTAGGTATAGTTGCTTGAAGCGACCAAACCCACTGTGTAGTGAATTGAGCAAGATAGAGACTGCCATCCTTTCGCTTATTGGTGTTCCTAGTAGACTTAGGCGATCAAAGTATGAACGCATAAGATCCACATGGAGCCTCAGTGGGACGCCTACCCTCTGTTTAGTGCGAAGGAGCTGAACATGTGTTTCTTGGACTTCCATCCTATAACACCTGTTGGGAGAACTAACCTTTAGACCAGACATTGATTCAATCAACTCATGGACGTTCAGGTCCCTGTCCTCCGTGCTTCCACGACAGATATCCCTCAGATTCTTGATGAGCGTAAAAGGTTCATAGGCTACAAACCTTCTAGCCCAATCATCAGGGATATTGTTCAGCATGAGACTCATAACCTTTTTGAGATCCGCATCCCAGGCGTAAAATCTCTCAGGGGTCATGTCTCTAGCATAGTAGCTTGGCATGGGATGTGATAGTACATACTCAAGTCCATTGAGTTTGACTATTTCAACTAGCTTAGCTTCCCATTCAAAAATTTTGCCAGGTTCAGCTTGACCATAAGCTCAGAACCTATGATGATGTTTTGATTGTTGTTTGCCATATTTAAAACTACAATTGAAAAGAATAAACAAATAAATAACCATTCACAGTTTCTCTTAATAAACTTAAATTCTAGCATACATGCATAATTCAATGTTCATTAAGCATTTTATTCAATTTATGTGTTCTGGCAGGTGTGAATAAAATGATTCCAAGATCCTAAAATCATTGAAGAACTAAGCACAGTTTGTCGACTTAATCCTAAAACATCTTAGGTAAGCAAAAGCCTTTTGCTAATAGTCTAGAAACTATTCTTGGTTGATAGGTACGTCTAAGAACTTATTAGGTAAACCTATCGATTTTGCCACGACATAAAAGGACACCTTACTTATATCGTTGAGTTTCACCGAAACTAACATGTACTCACAATTATTTGTGTACCTTGCCCCTTTAGGACCAATAAGTAACACCTCGCTGAGCGAAAACTATTACTAGATTGATGTAAAGGATATCCAAGCAAGTGTATATTTTGGCATGGCACCTTTAACTCAATTTTTAAGTTTGGAACTTAAGGCTCTTACTATGTTGGTTAGATTTTAAGTGAACTAAAATCCTTAATCATGCAACATAATCAAGCTTTTGATCTCATGCATTTTAAGACATATTTAAAAGCAATAAATAACTTAAAACATGCATAAGATAAATGTGATCTAGTATGGCCCGACTTCATCTTGAAGCTTTAACTTCAAAGTCCGTCTTGAAAATCTCCGTGGGAGGCACCATTTTCTTCAAATAGAATAAGCTATAATTAAAACTAATTACAACTATTTGATGGTACGCAGACCATATTTGAATTGAAAAACAACTTTGGTACTTTAGACCAATTACATTCAAATTAATGGTACGCAGACCATATTTTCTATCCTATTTGGGCCATACTAGTCACTTCATAACCTGCAAAACAGTACATATACAATATATACCATTCATTATCATGAATGGCCCACATAGCTGGTTAGTTAAACACATTATGCATCACATAAACATTTGCAGCAATTAATCAAGGGCACCAATAATCTACCAATTATTCAGTCCTTATTAATTCTAATCAAGTTGTTTTAACCTTAAGGAATTGTAGACCTAATCAAGAGTTTATGACTAAAAAGCCCACTTATACCAATAAATTCATATGCTTTACTAATTTTAAACATAAAAATGTATATCTAGTCTAACCGGAAACATACAAATTTAATTAAAATTTAAAGCTCATATAAATTTATAATTGAATCCACAAAGTTTAATTTAATTTCAGTCGTATTTAAATTAATTCATGATTTTAATTTTAGTAAAATAATTAGAATAAATAAAATTTATTATAATTACAATATTCAAAATTAAAATCCAAGAAAATAATTTAAATTATTAATTTTAAAATTAATTAAAATTAGGTAAACTGAAAATTTCGAATTAAAATTTCAAAACGATCTAATCGCAACGCAACAACTTCACGCATCGCACGCCCATGGGCCACACGCACACAGCCATCGCTGGCCATGTGCGCGCAGCCCATGCGCTGCCTTGCATCGCTGCTGCTCACCATCGCAAGGCATCACGCATGGTGCTCGCTGCGCGCGCCAGCGCTCGACGCACGAGCATGCTGCCGCAGCCCATCGCTGGGCGCAGCGCTCGTCGCACGTCGCAACACGCACCCGCACGCCATCGCTGGGCGCAGCGCTCGTCGTACGCACAACAAGCACTCGCACGCCATTGCTGGGCGCAGCGCTCGTCGCACGCACAATAGCGCTCGCACGCCATCGCTGGGCGCAGCGCTCGTCGTACGCACAACAGCACTCGCTGCGCGCGAGCGATCGATGCTTGGCGCAGCACTCGTGGCACGCGAGCTTACGCTCGCTGCGCGCGAGGCTCCGCACGCGTGCGCGAGGCAGTGCGCGCTGTGGCGCAGCTCGCTTGCTGCCCACACGCGACTGCTCGTGCCTTGCCCTCGCCCTCGCCCATCGCACACAACCCACGACACAAAGCAGGGCTGCTGCCTTGTGCTCGTGCACCATGGCCTTGCTCATTGCATTCGTACCGCATGGGCGACGAGCTCCCTTGCTCGTCGTCACATGCCCGCACTATACAACACCCCTTAAGGGTAACACGTAGCGTCCATTGCTTTGTGCGTGCAAGTTATATGAGCGAATCGCATAAAAATTTAAAATTTATATTCAAAATTAATGACAAATTAATAAATAATATTAATTTCATAATTTTAGGGCGAAAAATCGAAAATTTATTATTCAATTGATTTCCGATTAACATGGATTCAAGTCTAGGTCATAAAAATTTAAAATTTAACATAAATTTACAATTTTTATGGTGGTTTTTAATCATAGGTATCTAATTAAATTATAATTAATTATGAAAATCAAATTAATTCTAAATTATTCCAATTTTCAACAAATTAATCATAATTACAAATTAGATTGTATAATTAACAAGGCTAGGCATTCAAACTTGTTAAACATATACAGTAGGTCAATCAAAAATTCAAGATTTATCAACAAGAATCGCAAATATTTAATTTAACATCTTAAATTTACGAAATTTTGCATTCGAAAAACTAAAACCTCCGAAAAGTCATAGTTAGGCTTCGAATTTGAGAATTCTTGGTTCGGCCGAAAAAACCTATTTTTGTCAAAATTTTAGAATGCCTTTTACATGCGGAATTGACACAAAAATTACTCGATTTGGATGAGTAACGAAGAAACTGCCGAAAAACTGCGTACGTATAATTAAATAAACGCAATTTGCAATTAATTAACAATTACGAAAATTAATCACCCCTTTTAATTCTTGCAAATTTGTAATATTTAACCATGTTCATGCAATTTAGATTATGAAAATAATAAGAGGCTCGTGATACCACTGTTAGGTTATGATACATATGACAATTCATAAATCATGCGGAAAAACCATAAAGCCAGGAAAACATATTATTTACACATAATCATTTAGCATAGTTTAGATGCATACTCTTTGTTGCGTGCCTTCCCTAGCTCCGCCCGAACCGAACAAGAACAAGTCTTTAGGACTCCAAGTGTCGTCCCTCCGTAGATAGTCCACAGCACGTCCGGATCCGCCTTAAGATTGACCAACTAGAATCGCCCTTAAGGTTCTACTTATTTTCGGCTAAATGGGCAAGAGATATGGCTGATTTTTCTGCTTAAAAATCCTAGCTTTGAATACTTGAAAACTTATGTATAAACAATGACCCTAGGCCCTTATTTATAGAGGTATGGAAAAGGAATTGGAATCCTATTAGGATACTTATTTATTTAATTAGAATCCTGCTAGGACTCTATTTAAATAAACTTTATCTAATAGGTTTAGGATTTAATGTTTTATTGAATCCCGATAGCTTTAGGATTCGCACACGAGCATCCCACGAGCACCGTACACCCGCGCAGGCCTTGCGGCCCACGCTGAGCGCACAGCGCTCGACCCATGCTTCTGTCCGCGCGCGCCCATGGCTTCGGCTGGGCCTGGCTTGCGCTGGGCCAGGTCGAGGCTTTGGCGTGTGTTGGTGATGCGTGTGGCTTGCTGGGCGATGGCCTGGCTTCGTGCTGGGCCTTCGTCTAGCGAGCCTCGTCCGATGCTAATTCGTACGATACGCTTTCGATTAAATTCCCGATTCCGGTATTTATTTCCGATACGAACAATATTTAATATTTCCGATTCCGGAATTAATTTCCGTTTCGAACAAACATTTAATATTTCCGTTTCCGGAATTATTTTCCGATTCCGATAATATTTCCGTTTCTGACAATATTTTCGTTTCCGGCAATATTTCCGATTCCGGCAATATTTCCATTTCCGATAATATTTTCCGATACGTACCATGTTTCCGTTTCCGGCAACATCTACGACTTGGATAATATTTATATTTCCGATACGATCCATATTTCCGTTTCCGGCAATATCATCGTTTCCGGAGTATTCATTTCTTGCCTGTGACGATCTCAGCTCCCACTGAAACCAAGATCCGTCGATTCTGAATATCCATAGATGGAGTATTTAATGCCATTAAATACTTGATCCGTTTACGTACTATTTGTGTGACCCTACGGGTTCAGTCAAGAGTAAGCTGTGGATTAATATCATTAATTCCACTTGAACTGAAGCGGCCTCTAGCTAGGCATTCAGCTCACTTGATCTCACTGAATTACTAACTTGTTAATTAATACTGAACCGCATTTATTAGACTTAAAATTGAATGCATACTTGGACCAAGGGCATTATTTCCTTCACGGACAAGTCGAACGACCACGGGTGGATGGGTCGGTTCTTTTTTGTGGAGTTGGCTAGTTTAGGGCCCGACTCCGACTTCTTGACGGGGGAATGGATGACTAGAGGTATTTTTGTTTTGCTCTTTGTGTTTTTGGGCTTGTTGATTTGACTTTGTCTCACTTGCTTGCTTTTGTAGGTGCATCCTTCGACACGGTTGGAGTCGGTGTCGAGGCTGTAGAAAAAACTGTCGTGCTGTTGGGAGTCCCTCTAAAGGACAGAGCTTTTATTGGCATCAAGTTCGAACGTGAAGAACCTTCTCAAGAAGAAGAGAGTTCTGAACCTGCGAATATGTCGACATCAACAGGTAAACATGTGTTGGGGTTAGTTTACAACTTCGGGTTCGTATCCCTTTCAAAACAAATATATAAATTACAACTGTTGTGACGAGATTGTGTCGTCGAAATGCATTGCACAGGAACTGGTCTGTCGACACGTTCTGGCAAGGCTCCCTCTGCGGACGCGTTGCTGAGAAAAAGGTTGGAGACACTAGGGAGTGTGTCTCGACCTAAACCCATCACTGTGATATCGCCTCCGAGGCCGCCAAAGGCTTCCATTGATACCACGGTGACTGGGGAGACTGGTCCGTCCATGCCTGTTGAGAAAAAGTTGCCGCCTCCTTCTCGGAAGAGGAAGCTTACAGTGGAGTTTCCTAACGACTACGGGTCGGCAGATGCGCCACGAGTCCGGCTTTGGCCTGAGGTCGACCGCCTGTGGATGCCGACCAGCCGACAGCGTCAAGAATCCCTGTCCTTAGTTGCTGCAACTGTTGAGAGCGTCTCGGATGTATGGAAGGTATGACCTGCTTTACTTTACTCTTTGTTTCTTATTTTGTTGCCTGCCATCATCGTCTCGTCATTCAGTGACTTAGAATCTTTCTTTCCCTGTTAAAATAGGCCCTGCAATCTGCTTTGGCTACGCGCCATCATGTCATAATGTTAGAGGATCAAATAGTGAAAATGAAAAACGACATGAAGAAAGCAAAGCAGGAGGTTGGTCGTCTTGGCGGCGTGGCCAAGGAGGCGACGACCAGAGCTGAGGCGCTGCAGGTGGCGCAAGAGAAGGGGGCTGCTGAGATTGCAACGTTGAATGCCGAGAAGGAGACGCTGGTTGCTGAGGTCGACGAGCTGATGACGTCTCTCTCCAAAGTCAAGGCGAGGATTTTCGAGTGTGCTGGTTATTACACTTGGAAGATGAAGGCTGAGATGATGGAGGACTTCAAGGCGGGCAAACATGTGAGCTGGACTCCTGACGAAGATATTGCTCAGTTCAACGCTGCATTCCCCGAGGACTATATCCCCCCTTGTGCCATTAGCGATGAAGAGGACGTTGAGGAGGGTGCAACAGCAACCAGCCCCAATGTCGAGACGGTGGCGGCACCAGGCGATGGCGAACAAGGGGAGAATGTAGGTCCAGCAGGTCCTCAGGAGTAGCTCTGTCCCCCCTCCTTAAAAATTTAAAAATTTCGATGGTGTTTGTTTTAAACAATGGTTTATTTTAAACAATATTTGTGTGTTTGGCCTTTGAGGAGGTCAGAAAAAATATTGTGGCTGTGTTTCGCCTTAATGGCAGCAGTCTTTTGGGTGTTTTTGGGCTTGTCCAAGGGGGCAAGTCATGTAAATATTTGTGGACTTTTAATTTTCAAGTTGGGTTTGTGTGAATGCTTGTGTTTGGAAAAAATGTGTTTGGTTTTATGTTCTGTTTTGCAGGTTGGGCACATACCTCGAGTTTGACTTTGGTGACGCCTCCAGCCTGTCAGAGGAGATGCTGCAAAATGTATACTGTAGAAAAATGTAGATATGTCTTCCACTGTGTATGTAATGTACATCGTAGTGTACCAGGCGTTTTTGTAATGGCCTAAATTGTGATTTGTAGTTTGTAAATTGTAATATGTAATGTATACAAGTATGTTCGAAAGAAATAAAATTGACAACTTTTTCCCTTGTACTTTTTTTTCTTGAACACGTGTGTACAATTTCGAGTTTTTGCTTTCCTGTATTCTGTGTTGTATACTTCAATCCATCCATCCTCTCCTTGTCGAGTCCATCATCATGCGAGCATCATACTGTTAACATAAAAGAGCGTGAGGGTTGGCCGTTGGTGGAGCCAACGGCCCTCCGATGCTTAAGTCAGTATAGAGCGACATGAAAATGAAATGAAATTATGGAAAGGAGAGGAAAGGAAAGAAAGGTTAAGGAGAAATACTAGACGAAGTCGAGTTGTATGCTTATGTTTGCTACTCCTTCTAGATGTGCGTTCGTGCCGGCATAATGTTGTAACCTTCTTTTGTCCTTTGTAATTGCGTTTCACCATAGTAATGTCCAAGATGTTCTCGGGTTCGTAATACGTCATACCCGCACCGCTTTGTAGGGGTGTCGACACAGTGGCGGTGGATGCCGAAATTCCTGTGTGTTAGGAAAAAACTAGAAAAAGAAAAGATTTCAAGTGTTCAGAAATGGTACAATTTCAGGTGTGTTGCGTTCCAACTTCTTGGGATAGGTGTGCCATCTCTGTCAACCAACTCGTACGCGCCATGACCTGTTCGTCTTACAATCTGGTAAGGACCTTCCCATGTCGGAGCCAACTTGCCATGTCGAGGATCTTTCTTGTTTGGAAAGACTTTGCGCAGAACCCAATCTCCTTGCTGAAATACTCGAACTCTCACGTTCTTGTTGTAACTATTCGCGACTTCTTGTTGGTAGGATGCCATCCTGACTAATGCCACTTCCCTGAGTTCGTCGACGGTATCAATGTCGTAGGCCAGGACTGAATCGTTCATTCCTGGTGCCATGAAACTGCTTCGTGCTGTAGGGAGCTCGACTTCGGGGGGAATGACTGCCTCATAACCGAAGACTAGGGAGAAAGGAGTATGGTTGGTTGCCTTCTTGGGTGTTGTCCTGTCGGCCCAAAGGATCACAGGTAATTCATCTGCCCATCTTCCTTTGGCGTCGTCGAGGCGCTTCTTGAGGTTGTTGATGATGATTTTGTTGCTCGACTCGGCTTGGCCATTTGCTTGAGGGTATCTCGGTGTTGAGGTAATGCAAGGTGATGTTGTACCTGCTGCAAAATTCTTTGGTTTTGTTGCTAATGAACTGAGAACCGTTGTCACAGATGATCTCGGAAGGGATACCGAACCAACTAAGGACATTTTGCTTTATGAACGAGATGACCTCAGTATCTCGAACTCGTTTAAATGCTTCTGCTTCGATCCATTTGGAGAAGTAATCAGTCATTGCCAGCATGAAGACACGCTGCCCTGATGCTTGTGGTAAGGGTCCCACTATGTCCATCCCCCACTTCATGAAGGGCCAAGGGGACAGGATGGGGTGGAGCACTTCACAAGGTTGGTGAGAGATGGATGCGAACCGCTGGCAAGAGTCGCATTTCCTGGCAAAGGCTATTGCGTCTTTCTTCATGGTGGGCCAATAATATCCCATGGTAAGAGTTTTGTGGGCTAAGCTTCTTTCTCCGGCCTGGTTTCCACATTCGCCATCATGTATGTTGCACAATGTCGACTCGATCTCGTCGTGATCTAGGCATCTCAGGTACGGTCCTGCCACTGATTTTCTGAACAATATCCCATGGATTTAGTTGAATCTGGAGGCTTTCATGCGGAAGGATTTTTTATGGGTGACTCCAGGTGGGATGGTGTTGTGTTTGAGCCAGTGTATGTAGGGGTCGCGCCCTGAAGGCACTTGAGTATGTGGAAATTGTTCGGTGATGGGTAGATTATCTTTGGTGATGGCTGGGTACATTAAGTGGACTACAGGGATGGAAGTGAGTTTAGGTTTGATATTTGAGCCGAGGTTGGCTAAGGCGTCAGCCTGGGTGTTCTGATCTCTTGGTATTTGTTGTTGGGTGCATGAGTCGAACTTGTTGACGAGCCTTTTTGCTATTTCCAAGTAAGCCTGCATCTTTGAGTCCTTTGCTGCATACGAACCGTTAATCTGACTGATAATCAATAATGAATCACAACGTACCTCGAGTCGGCGGATACTCATGCCGAGTGCTAGTGAAAATCCTAGGATCAAGGCTTCGTATTCCGCCTCGTTGTTGGTAGCTTTGAACTCGCAACAGACAGACTGTACTATGGTGTCCCCTTGTGGCGACTTTAGCACAATGCCTAGGCCTGTTCCCCGTATGTTGGAGGAGCCGTCAGTATGTAGAGTCCATGTCGATGAGGATCCATCATCGGTCAGTATGTTGATTTCTTGGTCGGCTTCGTGTTGGAGGTTTGGGCTGAAGTCAGCCACAAAATCTGCCAGAGCTTGCTACTTGATGGCTGTGCGAGGTTCATACCTGATGTCATAACAACCTAACTGTATTGCCCATTTGGACATCCTGCCAGATAACTCGGGTTTCCTCATGATTGACTTCATGGGATAGTTAGTTCTAACAGTTATAGGATGACACTCGAAATAAGGGCGTAATTTAACGGAAGCAACCACTAATGCAAGGACAAGTGTTTCAAGATGGGAGTACCTTGTTTCGGCGCTAAGTAGAGACTTACTGACGTAATAAACAGGTAACTGTCTGCCGTCTTCTTCTCGTGCTAGTACTGCACTGATGGTCGACTCCGTGACAGCAAGGTATATTTGTAACTCCTCATTATCTTTTGGTTTAGACAGTAGCAGAGGGTTTGACAGGTACTGCTTGAGTTGTTGTAAAGCAGCTTCATGTCGATCGGTCCAGCTGAACTTCTCGTTTTTTCTGAGGATGTCGCTGAACTTTTCGGACGACCTGGAGATGAAGCGATTGAGGGCGGCCACTCTGCCTGCCAGTTTTTGTACGTCCTTTTGATTTCGAGGTGATTGTAGGCTGATGATTATGCGGATTTGGTCAGGGCTAGCTTCGATGCCTCTTTGAGTAACCATATAACCCAAGAACTTCCCAGAGGAGACTCCGAACGAGCACTTGGTGGGGTTGAGCTTCATGCTGTATTCTCGTAGTACGTCGAAGGCTTGTTGGAGATGTGAAATGTGTTCTGAGGCTTTCTTGAACTTTACCAACATGTCGTCAATGTAGACTTCCATTGTGTCGCCTAACTGTTTTCTGAACATTTTGTTGACTAGGCGTTGGTAGGTGGCACCTGCATTTCTTAAACCGAATGGCATGAATTTGTAACAATAAGTTCCCCGCTCCGTGATGAAGGCGATTTTTTCCTGATCTTCCGGGTGCATCAGAATTTGGTTGTACCCACTGAATGCATCCATAAATGTGAGCATTTCATGCCCTGCAGTAGCATCAACCATGGCGTCGATGTGGGGTAAGGGAAAGGAGTCTTTGGGGCATGCTTTGTTGATGTCGGTGAAATCTATGCAAACACGCCATTTCCCGTTCTTCTTTCTGACCACGACGATGTTGGCCAACTAATATGGATATTTGACTTCTCTGATCTTTCCCGTATCTAATAGTTGCTGAACCTCGTCGTTGATGATTTGGTTGCGTTCTGGAGCGAACTTCCGCCGTTTCTGTTTGACGGGCTTGTGATGCGGGTCAACACTTAATTTGTGAGTGATGACGTCTGGGCTGATACCTGGCATATCTTCATAGGACCACGCGAAGCAATCTGCGTTGGCTTTGAGAAATGTGATGAGCTCCGACCTGATGTCGTCAGGCATGTCGTACCCAATGAAAACGACTTGTTCTGGTTTCGCATGATCTAAGATGACTTCGTCAAGTTGCTCGGAGTTGGGTTCTTTGTAGCCTGCTGGGTCGGAACTGGACTGTAGTTGCTATAAAGAGGATTTATTGGTGGCTGAGGGCTTTAGAGCTGCTTTGTAACATTCTTTAGATTCTTGTTGATCTCCTTTGATTTCCTGAACCCCCCATCGAGTTGGGAATTTGATGGTCTGATGGTATGTCGAGGGGATGGCCTTCAAGTCGTGGATCCAGGGCCTGCCCAAGATAATGTTGTAAGATGAAGGGAAATCAATAACATAGAATTTTACCTGTTGGTTGATCCCTTGAGCGTAAACAGGTAAGGTGACTTCTCCGAAGGTGGTTTTTGCCTTGCCGCTGAACCCTAGCAGCACGGTGGATTTCTTGACGACATCTGTATCTGGGTTGAGCCCCATCTCCTTGAGGGCGTTGAGCATCATCACATTAGTTGAGCTGCCGTTGTCGACTAGGACTCGTTTGATCATGCAGTTTCCAACAGGAATGGATATCACCAAGCCATCATGATGTTTGTCCGAGATGTCCCGTGCATCAGATTCATCAAAAGATATAGGGGTCAGATACTTCGCGGCTACGGCTCGGACCGGTCTGTCTATTTCATTCTCTCGAGCATGCCTCTTCGCTGCAGAATAAGTCAAACCACAAATGTCAAAACCTCCAGCAATAAAATTTATAGTTTTAGTATGAGGAGGAGGTGGAGGAGGTCAAGATGGAGAATTAGAGTTGTCTTTGTTGACGACGCCACGGGCTTTGTCTGACATGACGTCTTTGAGATATCTGTTCATCAACTGTAGACACCTACTTTTGTCCCCATTCCCGCAAGGGAAAGGTTCGATGATGAAAGCATAAAAACTCCACTTGACAACGCATCTCCTATAAAATAAACGAATCTCGATTCCCCATTTCATTTCACCCGAAACCTGCTATTTATGGAAGCCTGCTAAAAATAGTAACTTCCGTAAAAGGTAGCGTCTAAAAGTAGCAAATCATAAAAGATAGAAACCTGTTAGAATTAGGTGTTGCACTCCAACATAAATCCTAAATGAGATAGAAAACCGGGAGAATCCTATTTCTAATAGGATTCGGGAATAGGAGTTACGTATTAATTAAAATCCTAACGAACCTAGAGTTCGTAACGGGCCCAGACGCATTCCGTTGTAAAATTGATACGCGCTAAAAGACTCAAATTAATCTCAAACTCTACAGATTTTAGGAATCCGAATCTGACTAAACAAAACTGCCCAGACCCTATTTTCAACGCCTGGCTCTGGGCGCCGAAATCTTCGGCGCCCAGGCCTGGGCGCTGAAAATACCTGGGTACGTCTCTTTTCCTAATTCTTTGTGGATTAGAACTCTGCAATTCTATCTTTCCACGAACTCTTCCCTATAAATAGGCCCCTAGTTTCGACGTGAAACAACACACAACAACACATAATTATATTCTAAGTATTAACTCCAACTCCTAGCCTAAGCCTCTCGCTGCGAAACTGTTCACGCGTTCTGTCGCAATCGATCCATAAATCGAACAGAACGTATCCTGTCCCATAATTGAGATTCGTTAAATAAAAAGGAGAAATAGCAAAGTCAAAGTGGTTAGTTTTCTGAGAACCGTGACGCACCTCTCAAGGGTGCGTCGTAATGTGTCCCTTTTCGATGATTTAACTGCTTTCCTCGCCCTTTTTATGAACTGTTAAACTAACCTAATTTGATTGTTCTATCACGCCTAACAAATATAATATATTTGGGAAATCGGATTATCATGCTAGGTCCCTTATTGTTATTTAAATCAGATAATCACGATCGAATTAGTATTATATGTTGCATATTGCTAAAATCAACTCAGATTAGTTTAATAGTTAACGCATGTCCCTTCAATTATTTATGCTGAGCTAGTAAGGATATCCTGCCTCTGGAGTTATCGACGAGCGAATTACTCCTCTCGGTAGTTAAAGTCCCCCGAACCCTCAATCTCTACCTTGCGGGTGTATATTGAGAGATCCCCACACCAGGGATCACAAGGGAACCTACGGCCGTCGTGGTCAAACATAATTGCACTCCCTTTATGTCACGATAACCGGGTTTTGTCAGTTTTTCTCATTGTCGTTAAAAACTGAATGGCGACTCCTATATTACTAGTCAATTGAGTGTATACTCACAGGAAATCCAATTACACTGGATTGAATAAAAAGAATCGTCACACCCACGAGGGACAAGGTCACGCGTTAGCCTCGCGCTTTTTCGACCCCTTCACAGTGGCGACTCCACTGGGGATAGTGAAGGAAATACTCGTGCTTGTAGGTAATCAAAATAGCCGAAGGGTGAAACGATCCTACCCCGCGTTTATTTCCCCATCAAGTTGGGACGACCTGAAAATCAGCATATTAATGTGAACGGACAGAACATCATAACGAATCTCGGCTCCCTCGGGAGTTGGGACTAAGGATACCTTTTTTCGCCAATAGGGGGGTGCATACGCCGCGCATGTTTCCCACTCGGTACTTGTGCAGGTAGTACACCTATCCCGAACCCAATCGCTCGCCCATTAGGTCCCTCTCACCTGCATGCCCCCTTGGCTTGCACTTGCGGGTTGGCCTCTTGAGCGAAATTCGTCTGTTGAAGACACTACCTCGACCGGGGCATGTGTTGGATCTACGATAGAAGTGGTACCAAGCCAGGCGCAAATAAACTACCCATAGAAGCCTATCATAAACTACGTGACATATTTAATTTTCAAATCCATGTTTGTAATATAGTTATGTGTAGCGAACTATGTGACTATGTTATGATTGTGCGTACGAATAATGCTAGACAAATAATGATAGAAAACCAACGACCTTAAAAATTTCCCAAACATTCATAAACCAATTGGCCAAAGAGTTATACCAAAATACGTGTTCCGCAAGCCCGAACGATCGCCACAAAAATAAGCGACGCTCGGGATGGCCTGTAACGAATCCCACAAACGCTGCACAACGCGTAAAGGACGTTATAAGGCAAGCACGCAAAATTAAAGTCGCAAAAACAAAAGAAGACGCAAACAGAAAACGAGAACCAGCCAGGGACGCATTTTCAACGCCCCTGGCTGGGCGCCAAAATTTCTAACGCCCACTGCTGGGCGCTGAAGTTGCTGCCTGGCCTTTTGGTCAGGCACAGCAGCCTCGATGCCCACGCATGAAGAAAATACGTAGCAAAAAATTTCATGAAAAAAATTTGCTACGAGGGCGTATGAAAAGCACTCGAATCTGAAAGCGACTTGTAAAAAAATAAAATAACTCTTTGTGTCGTTGTTAGGCCTCCTATGACGACAATGCTCGGCACCAAAAACCGAACATGCTAATTAAATGACCTTGAATGTCACATGGGCGAAGTATTCAAAAAATAATGTTCAAATAGAGTCTTCAAGAAAAAATAAATGTTCAAATAAAAAATACATAATCCGAGTCCAGAGTAGGCTATGCCAAAGTACAATCTAAATCCTAAGTCTTAGTTGTCTTATCCATAAGAATCGGTCCTAATTCTTGATGTCGCTCTGCAATTAAAAGGTTAAACCATATTGAGTCTCCCTTCCTAACGTTTAAATCAATAAGCACCCATATGTAATTGTCATCCCTTGCTAAGAATCCACGGCCTCAATACTCTTTCACCAATAAAAAGAATATACTATAGTATTTGCAAAATGGAAATGGTCACATTCTGGAAATCATTCCCCCATAGTCGCACAACCCCCAAAGTGAACCTAAGGTGTCAACACCATTAGTAAAGAAAAAATTAATGGCCTCAAGGCTTATAATCACATTGGGTCGCGGCTATCATAGTCCTCTCGAGTCACTCACTCCTTGAAATACTACTAAGTACGGACTAAAAGATTTTCCATGAATGCAACCTGACAAACCATGAAAATACCCAAATCGGCATGCCATAAGGCTACCATTGGGGTAAAGCAATACACACTAAGAGAGAAGCCGCACTAATGATTCTAGCCTTGCAAAAATAAAAATTCGATCTCCCCAACTAACTACCTTGCCAAAACTAAGCAAAATGGCGCATGACAAATGAACACCCCAGGGTTAAAATCTAAAGTGTCAACCAACGCAAGTTATGGTCCAATTAGCCTAAGTCTGAGAGTTTCTTGGTCAAGTATTATAGGCTTACGCCACGTCATTATTTTGAGTCTAGGCCACCTCCTTGTATTCATACACGGGTTATAATCAGAAAGATTAATGAAAGTTTGAGTCTAAATCACAACTTCCAATTAAATCCCGTAAAACCGGAATCTGAAAAGAAACAAAAAATTAGTTTCCATGTAATTCTCTCTTTAAATTTCAATAAGGTAAAAGCAACATTTTGAATCTACGCTATTTGCACATTTTAAGAAACGACTAAATACGCTTGCAAAGTAAGACAATTTAAAAGGTCCACCCTAGGCCTACGAAAATTAAAAGGTCCACTATAGGCCCACCAAACGAGGCTCACTCAGTCTCGCCTCGTGACTCAAAGACCACAACCATCTACCCTTTAGCCCAAATTGATTGAAGGATTTATGTTGGGGAGAAATCCCAAGCAAAAAGAAAAAATAGAAAGAGAAAAGGGAGAGCGAAAAGAGCGAGCCATGAAATACTTAGCCGTACCTCCCAAAGTACGAAATTTACCCAAGTAAACGAAGGAAGAGAATTGAGTCAACCAATCCAAATCATAAAATTCTACGATGTCTACCCTTTCCAATCCTTATGCTCTTAGACGCATTCGCTCTGGGGTCCCTGTTCAGCTCATCTAACCCATCCATGTTCTCATTGCCATAACCCAAGAAACCATTACCTCGACTCTTGTTCTTGAAGTTGTTGTCAACCGCAAACCACACACGGCCATTGACACGTGCGTCATACCCATTATTTCCAAAGCCCAAAACCTGTTCTTACACCACCATTAGCATAATGACCATATAACTTGTGTGGATACATCCTGTCGATATACCCTTGAGCCGTCCCCATACTACTCATTGACCTTGGTTAATTTAAACTCACGACACTAGTTCGAGGCTGCAAATTGTGAGCCCTAGCTAATATAATCCTCATGCTTGACCAATACCTATACAAATTATCCTATCTCATTCAACCCGCCTTTAAAACCGTCTTGAGTCACGAATATAAAAAAAGAACACAAATGAAAAGTACAAAAATGTAAATAATACAAAAGCAAACTTTGCAAAGCGCCTCTAAAGTTAGTCTAAAAAGGAAAAGAAGCATCTAGCGCACAAAAAAGATCCGCCCAGAAATAATTTTCAGCGCCCACAGCTGGGCGCCGAAATCTTTAGCGCCCCAGCCTGGGCGCTGAATCTCTCTGCTCGCCAGATCTTGTCCAGAAGTGCTCGTCATTTTATCCGCACATGCACGGAAAAATAACGAACACTTGGAGGGGTACAACACGTATTTAGACATACGTACCACCAAAAAAATACATGTACTCAAAAAATATATAAAACAAATTTTTGGCTTACGGCAAAGCAGTAGATTAAAATAATAATAAACTTCACTTATTCTACCGTTACAAATAATATGTTTCCACCTCAGAACATACTCATCAAATTCGGCATTCTAAGAAACCATTTTCTAGGCTAAGAACTACGCAAGACCTGATTCCAAATTAAATCTATTTAAGGCGGATACGTAGGCAATCCATGATTCGGTCCAACCAATTTACAAATATATTAAAACCTATAGAAAAACAAGAATAAGAAATAGAGTCCCTTATTGAAATTTAATTACTTGCAATCCAAGTCGAAAGAAACACTTAAGTCAAAAGAAGAATCCGAGTCATCAAGATGCCAAAATTAATGAGCACACATCGAAAAATAATAAGGGCACGTACCCTTGCCAGAAGGAGCACTCACACTCCTAGGCACTTAGCCAAGACTCAAAAGATCACTCTGCCTCAATTGAATGGGGGCTAACGCAAGCGTCCATGACCTCTAAAGTACTCGACTTGACCCTCTCTAAAACGAACTAACTCACTTAAAGACTTTCTTTCACCACTAGACATAGTCGTTCGCTTAAAGACCTTCTTTCACCACTAGACACAGTCATGATCGCCAACAAGTAGCAAAGGCAGTAAGCTTGCAATAAAGAGGATTGTTCTACGGCATCGCCCCATCGTTCATTCGAACTCAGGGCACCCGTTCATGGTAATTCGAATGCTTGCGAATCCCCTTTGAAAAAAAAAACAAAACAGACATTGTCAATAGGACTTGGCACTTAACCAAGGCTCACCCTACTCAGACATATGACACGGGCATCTAAAATCGAAATCTAAAAACATCCTTAATGGGAAGACATAATAGCAATTGGGGGCTAAAAATTGAAATGAAAGAGCTAGGGAAAGAACTAAATATACCTTGACCTTTTGTACAGACATACACCAAGTAAATCTAAATCAATTTGACAACGGTTTATATTCCCGCAATTCTGGAAAAGACGGCCCTAAAAGCCTAAAGCTTATGCCAAACAGGCACAAGTATATCTTGACGCCTGCACCCTGGCTTCCAGCAAATCCTTAGACAGCATTCCAAAAATCGTAACAGTATTTTGATTCATGTAATCCTGTACGAACCCTTCTATGAGTCAACTTACTTAGGACACCTCAGACTGTACACAGTAGGACTCGGATTTTAAATAATTTTCAAATGATTTTTAAAGACTTCTTCGAACATAATAAAGTGTCGTTGGTTTAAGCTAAGTATATGTTTATCTCGATGTTACAAAGTGAGACAAAAAGATTTCTAAATATGATTATGGGTAAAGAAAGGCACCTAACTTTTGGTCAAGGCACACTTCCACATGTTACTACCTTGACCATGGCGATGTCGCATAATACGACATTTACAAGAGAAGTAGCAGGTCACTACTCGAACGTACCTCGCACTAAACGAGTCTGGTTCAAACTATTCATGATCCCTGTCACCATGAATGCATAAAGACGTATGCAAAGCATTATAGCACCAAGCCAATCCCGTAGCTACAATTGGGGCTTGAGAAAAACACTCTAAAAATGCTCGAAATGACGATTTTATCGCAAATTCTTGACGCACTAGTGGAAAAAACCCCTGTTGTAGCCCCCTTGTTGAGGGGGGCATATATAAGTGAGCCTCAATAACCCCTTAGTCAACGCGGGTCAAAAGTTTAAGCATGTGGTTGGGGCGGGCCTTTGTTAGGTTCGCTTCTACAGATCCTGTTGAAGGGGGCTTTAGTTAGCCCGCCTCAATAGGTGGTATTCTAAAGGGGCGGGCTTCGTGTTGTTCGCTTCAATAGATATTCACAAAATTTAAATCAATTAAAACACCTCTCTCTCACCGCCAAACAGATAACATGAACTGGGCAATTAATCCCCAAATCTCTATTCGAACAAAGCAAGAACAGTCGCTGCTCCTCACCGCTCCTCACCGTGCGGCTCCACCACCATCACCACCACCTTCCTTGCCTCCTCTTCCATAACAGTCGCCGCCGACCGTCGTCTTCCCTATCTCGGTTGACTCTGTTTCACACAGTGACGCAATATATCAAGGTTAGTTTATAATTGATTCTTGTTTTGCTTGGTCTTAAAATTCAGTTTCTCTTCAATTAGTTGAGCATAATGAGTTGATTATGCAGAGAATTTAGACTAATGTTTCAATATTGGATGAATTTACAAATTAGGGTTTGATATTTGTGTTTTTTCTAGTTCAGTTACAAAATAGAAGTTAGGTTAAATTTTTCTAGTTCAGTTACAAAATAGAAGTTAGTGATATGGGTTTTGTGTCTAAATGATGAAGGCCTCTTTTTTGGTGATGGTTTATGTAAGCTATGTGAGTAGCTCGATCCAAAGTATGCATATGAATTGAAGTGTTTGAACTTTTAAGTGGAGCGAATCGATATGAACCTGTTGAAAATATGTCTGCATAAAATATACTCATGTGTTCATTGTAATATTGATAGTTTATTAATGATGTAAACTAATCGTTGGTATTGGATTGTAGCTTTATAGGCTCTAAACTTACCATAGCTTGATGTATTCACTATAGTATATTGTGATGTTTTTTGTACACGCTTGTGATATATCTACAATATTCTGATGTATGACAGTGGAGACTGTTGTTGCTGCTACTTTGATTTTCAAGTTCTTTTAGTTCCATTTTTATTCTGCTACAATATTGCTCTTGCTGTTGTTGAGTTCCTATTCTGGGGTTTTGTGAGATCGGAAACTGTCCATAGACAGCTGCCTGTGGGGCTTTGACAGGTTCAACAAGGACTAAAATAGGTGCAACAATAAACTTTGTCACCTTCTACTTGGTTGCATTGCCTGTACTAGTTGTTATGGCATTTTTGGTCAAGGTTGGATTTATCGGTCTGTGGTTTGGGCTCGCAGCAGCTCAACCAGCTGGTGTACCTGATGCAACCAACTGGTGTACCTGATATAGCCTGCTACAGTATCTGATAATAACGCAGATTGTAAACACTTCTTTATTGCAAGTATTATGTTAACGGTGTGAAAAAAAACTAGTCTGCCCCCCTAGAGATTTTTTTAGTCTTTTTTTGTTTCCTGGTTAAAAATTTAATCAAGCCAGGTCGTCGAGCACCTGTCAAAATTTGAAAATGTACGCACAGTCCGCAGCCAACCTCCGTGCCTCTTGCTTTGCCGAGGACCAGTCTCATATTAACTAGTTCTACTTACAAGGCTTTTGAATATGGCTGAGTATGAGTAGTGCAAGGTGCTTGTAGCTTAACCCTTGCATAGTTGCATGCATAGGGGCTCATTCAGTTATCCATCCTGTTGCATGGAAACAAACTGTGGTTTGATACTTAACGTAAGAAAGGACTTTGATAACCAAATTAGGAGCTTCTATAGCTATGTTATTTTATGTGGAGCTTTTTCCTTTCTGTTACTTTTCAACTAAATCTAATAGCGTTTGCTTACTTCTAATTTTCAAGGTAGATGAAGCATCATTGCAAAAAGCGCTGCATTTGGTGTACAGCCTCAATCAGGACTATGTAGCTGTTCTGTTTTATGCTTCTTCGAGAACTTCAGACCAAGCTATTCAACCCTGTCTTCCTTATATCCATCTATTCCTCATTTTGCAATAGAAGAATCAGCCATCAGACCAAGGTTTGGACTTAAAACCAAATCTTAGTTTTTTTTAATTGAACAATTAGTTTTCAACATGTGTAACAATGATTACTTTTGTGCAGCATACTGTCAAAATATGGAATCTTGTGTTTGTAAGTTACTTTCATTTCTTTTTAAGTTATTTCTTTTCGTGCCGAATCAGATTCATGAAGTTTTACTCAACTTTCAGGGCATACCAACTGTACAAATTTAATGATGGGATTTGTCCGAATAGAGCGACTACGCAGGGGTTGAAAGGCTTCCCTGTAAAGGTATCATGCTTACTAATTAGCTTTACTTTTTTTTGGGTAACTACTTGGATATATAATTTATGATTTGTTTCCAAATCAGTGTGCTCAACAAGTCGGTGCCCGCGAGTGTGGCTATTACATTATGAAGTTCATGCATGAAATAGTCACGTTACACCATAACTCTGATGAGCGGTTAGATAATGTTCGTTCTTTTACCATATGTTAGTTGAACTACTAATACTAGTACTTGTACGTAGTAGAATTCTTAATTTACAAGTAGCATTACTTATCATGTTACTTATTTCAGGCTTACACTCCAAGAAATGCGCCTTATACCGATGAGGAAATAGATGTGGTTCGTGAGCTATGGGCTAAGTTTTTTACAACCGAGTATTTATTTACTTAGGTTGTTTAGACACAAAGATGGAAGCGTTTATATCTTCATGGATTTGGTAAAGTTCTTTAATTTTTTCCATAATTACAAGTCTGCTGGATTTGCTAATTTATTGCTTTGAATACTAATATGCTGGTCTTGCTGCTGCTGTGAATACTGCTGTGAATACTGATCTGCTGGTCTTGCTACTGAATACTAATATGCTGGTCTTGCATGAAAGGAAAATGCTAGGTGTAGTCGTATTTGATTTTTTATACATGACATTGTCACACCTTTTACTATATGCTATGTTTTTTTGGGAACTGAAGTTAACAGTGGAATCAAATCCCCTGCATACTCCAGGCGTACAACAACCTGGCTTCAGTTTGTCAATTACAATGCAAAGAGGGCTTGTGTAAGAGACTCTTCATATACAAGAGGAATACAAGCTGAACTAAAATGACAACAAATAGTCCACAAACTACAAAATATGCATAGGTTACTCAGAGCCTGCATCTGTTCTACTGAGCACCTAGAAGCTGTTCTGAAATCTGACTACAATGTGTATGAATAGCATGCCAATTCTTCCACTGAGCAGAAAACTGCCATTCATGCATGCTCAGACAGATCCCATAAATGAATTTAGAAAATAGCATACCATAAAGTTTATAATAAGTGGTGTTTTTATTTGTATTTCTTTTTCTAGAAATCTTGACCTCCTCCCCCAATTTCAATAGTCACTGGTCCGTATAGGTCCAGGAAATTCAGTCATCTGCAGTATAGAAAACCACATTCTAGAGCCAAAAGGGCAAAGAATTATGAATGTGTAAACTTTCATCCCTAGATCCATACAAAGAACCAAAAGGATCGCAATCCACATTCCAACTAATTAGCTTGTAAGCTGTTAGCAATCTCTGATGCATCAGGGATCAAGTGACGAATAAGTTCTCAATAGAAGCCTGGTTATTACACACAATTCTTCTCCATTCCTCTCTCTGAAAAAGACCTAGCAGCAGTTAAAACCTTTCTTTAATGAAAAACTGATCATCTTTTAAGGTTCAAGCCCCCCTTCCAAATTTATTAACAAGATCTTCTCCATCATCCGAGAAACACTACTTTTACTTGAGTCAAATTTCACCTCTACTTTTCACTTTCTAAAACTCATTCCAATCTACGTATGCACAATTAAGGCTCATTGGGTCGTTATAGGTCATATTTAGAGCTAAAATAACATTTCCGCTCCCAACTTTGAACTAAAGAACCTAAGGACTCATTTGATTCTTATTGCATGATTAATATGCATAGTTTTAACTTTCTAAAACTCATTCCAATCTACGTATGCACATTTAAGGCTCATTGGGTCGTTATAGGTCATATTTAGAGCTAAAATGACATTTCCGCTCCCAACTTTGAACTAAAGAACCTAAGGACTCATTTGATTCTTATTACATGATAAATATGCATATTTTTAACTTTATAAAACTCATTCGAATCTATTTATGCATATTTAAGGCTCATTAGGTCGTTATAGGTCATATTTAGAGCTAAAATGACATTTCCGCTCCCAACTTTGAACTAAAGAACCTAAGGACTCATTTGATTCTTATTACATGATTAATATGCATATTTTTAACTTTATAAACTCATTCGAATCAATTTATGCACATTTAAGGCTCATTAGGTCGTTATAGGTCATGTTTAGAGCTAAAATGACATTTCCGCTCCCAACTTTGAACTAAAGAACCTAAGGACTCATTTGATTCTTATTACATGACTAACATACATAGTTTTAACTTTCTAAAACTCATTCGAATCTATTTATGCACATTTAAGGCTCATTAGGTCGTTATAGGTCATGTTTAGAGCTAAAATGACATTTCCGCTCCCAACTTTGAACTAAAAAACCTAAGGACTCATTTGATTCTTATTACATGACTAATATACATAGTTTTAACTTTCTAAAACTCATTCGAATCTATTTATGCACATTTAAGGCTCATTAGGTCGTTATAGGTCATGTTTAGAGCTAAAATGACATTTCCGCTCCCAACTTTGAACTAAAGAACCTAAGGACTCATTTGATTCTTATTACATGACTAATATACATAGCTTTAACTTTCTAAAACTCATTCTAATCTACGTATGCACATTTAAGGCTCATTGGGTCGTTATAGGTCAACAACGTACTTAATTATCTCTATAGTCTGCAACTATATCTTTTAATTTTATGCTTCAATGGAATGTAAAGACAATATCGTGAGTGTAAACTTTGGTACTCATATATATTTTCCTTCCATGCAACTTGCAGGCTAGGGATCGAGTCGATTGGAAGAAAGTCAACACGACCTTACTTAAGGTTTGTAATGCATGATCTAAAGGGACCTAAGTGGCTGGATTAGAGACATTTGTTAGATTAGCTCTCTAGCCTTTTGTCTTTAGTTGTTAATATTAGTTGTAATTTGTTAGACTAGCTAGGTGTTTAAAAATTGTAAACATACGTACTATATATACGCTTTGCTCTGTTGGGTTAATATAAATGAAGTTAATGTAATGATTTATTTATCAAAGATAAGAAGATTCATACCTTTGCTATTTTGGTGTTGATTGGGTACATGTTTCAATACTCAATGGAGTATATATCTAGTTGTGGTTATTGCCGCCTATTTTATATTTTAAA
This sequence comes from Spinacia oleracea, assembly GCF_020520425.1. Taxonomy (NCBI): domain Eukaryota; kingdom Viridiplantae; phylum Streptophyta; class Magnoliopsida; order Caryophyllales; family Amaranthaceae; genus Spinacia; species Spinacia oleracea. The sequence goes on along the minus strand of NC_079490.1, from coordinate 61,210,480 downwards.
AGAATTTGGAAAAAAAAAATTAATGTTGTTGAAGGGGGCTTTTAATGTACGCCTCAACAACATATGAATTTTTGGCGCAAAAATAAGGACCTGTTGAGGGGGGCATTTAAGAAGTGAGCCTCAACAGAGGAGGCTGTTGAGGCGGGCTTCTTAAATGCCCCCCTCAACAGGTCCTTATTTTTCGCGTTTCTGTAGAGGTTGTTGAGGCGGGCTTTTGAAAGCCCCCCACAACAGATCACCTGTTGAGGCGAACAAAGCCCGCCTCAACAGATCACTGAGCTGTTGAAGCTACGTCTGTCGCAGCGGGCCTTGTTCGCCTCAATAAACCCAAAATGCCCCCCTCAACAGGTATTTTTTCCACTAGTGACGCTAATGCTATACATACATCATAGGGGCACAATCCTAAGCTTTAAATTGTGAAAAACAAACCTTAGAATGGCTACAACCCCTTCCAAATTCTAAGCACTACTTAGAATATATAAAGTCACCCCACTAACAAGGGTAACTGAAAATCGCGAGTCACCAAAACTCCGATCAAACCACTGCACATAACGCTCGCCCTATAAAGCGCCCGTTACACAGTCTACATCGTTCCAAAAAAAGCGAAAGAAAAAGATACTGTCAAAGTTCTGCCCAGAAATCATTTTCAACGCCCAGAGCTGGGCGCCGATATCTTTAACGCCCCAGCCTGGGCGCTGAATCTTTCTACTAGCCATGTTTTGCCCAGATATAAAAATAAGAAAGAAACACCTATGGATCCTCGCATCGAACGAAGTAATAAGCCGTGCAAACCCACGCAGAAGATGCTACACTTGTTCGAACACCTGAACGAGGTATGATAAAGTACTCCAATGCAAAAAATAATAATGATATCCCAACACCTGGAGGAATGTTCTAAGACACGCTGTTAGGCCACACAAGCCTACGTCGCACCATAAGTTCAACCATCCCACGATACAAGTCTAAGAAAAAAGAGTAAGGTATGTTGCACTAAAGAGCATGTGTAAAAGAGGCAAAGACTACTTATCGCCCAAATTCAAAATGCAAGCCACACGACTTCTACATTAAGGATTAAAGGTAGCAAAACATTACCTACCACGGAAGGGATGGCTCGCACCTACACGAGCGGAACCCCAAGGAACCTTTTTCAAAAGAACCTACAAAAAATCGTACGCCAAAAGGAAGCATCCCAATGTGCATACTTGGGGGCTCCAAGCTACGAAACGACCATAGCAAAATAAAAAATCTCGAAGGAAATGTTTGAACGATCGAAAGGGCACGATGCTTGAGCCCACTTCATGAATGGGCCTGACCCCTATCAAGCTTCTAAGGAAACTATTCAAAATCAGTCATTGCTCAAAAAAAAATTGATTCAAGGGAACTGATTAACGGACCGCACGCAACGGCCATTCTATGAACGCTCGTTCGCACACACATATCATCATTCACGAACACGTTCAAAAAATATAAGAGCGATCAAAGTCTTACACCTCAAGGTATGTTCCTCGGGCCATATAGACTCGCCCGACTATTGCAATAACTGTACACCTTAAGAGCAACAGTTCCTTAAAATAATCGTCCCAAAGCGACAAGCACCGTAGTCCACCAATCGGCTACGGCTTCTCAAGAAAGTCGTCACGTTCTAAAAATAAAGAAAAAAACAAAAGAAAAGAGAATACATAGAACTTCCAAGTGAAATAAACGAATGAACAAGAGGCCAACTGTGTCATCAAAAGACCAGCCCAAACAGCACTTTCAACGCCCCACCTGGGCGTGAATTATTTCAACGCCCAGGCCTGGGCGCCTAAAATGATCACAGACCCAAAAAAAAACAGCTCTGACTTCTATAGGGCCCTGCCATATTCATTCGACTTTAAAATTGCCGAAAGTCGCACCTCACGGCTTTGTTAAAAGTAGCACGCCACTACAAAGATCGCTCGCACTTACGAGCGCAATCCCAAACACGATCAAGGACATTACGAAATGTGTATCCCCAAGGAACCTCTTCAACAAGAAATGACCGTCAAGCACGAATTCTTGGGGGCTCGAAAGAAAATATAGAGTATACAAAGTTAAAAACAATATTCCCAGACTACGCTATACGAAGTCCCGTGTTTGGATGTCTCAAAAAATAAAAAATAAACCGGTTTACGACCTCAAGACAAAGGTCGCCGTTGATACTTATACATGGTCCCCTAATCAAGGACCCAGGTAATGGCAAAATTGAGCCATAAAGACTAGCTCAAAACCATGAAAGAAGATGACCACAAGACAATGGTCCGTCTAAGCACGTTGTCAACCCACATTCAGGTTGCAACTAAATCCGAGCATCCCTCGAAAGAATTCGCTCCTGCAAGAATGAATGAAAAGAAATTCTCAAAAGAAATCACAAGAAAAAAATGAAATAGGGACTTGCCCACCTCAATCGGGCAAGATCGCGACACGCAAATCGAAAAGACGAATTCAGGTTCGCTCACCTCCAGTGAGCGGGGCGTCCACCCTTAGCGGACAGGTTCGCCATCTTCAGCCGGCGGGGTCTACGTCACAAACCGCGTAGGTCCTTACTTTCAAAACATCAAAACAGATTCCTCCACTTCTATCGGACGGGGCGTCCACCCTCAGCGGACAGGCTCGCCCACCTTCAGCGGGCGGGGTCTGCGTCACTAACCGCGCAGGTCCTTAGTCGCTACAGCGATAACTTTTTTCGGTTTTCCCTTTTTCTAAAAATTAAAGGATCGATTTTCCCTTTTTCCAAAAATTAAAGGATCGGTTTTCCCTTTTTCCAAAAATTAAAGGATTGGTTTTCCCTTTTTCCAAAAATTAAAGGATTGGTTTTCCCTTTTTCCAAAAATTAAAGGATTGGTTTTCCCTTTTTCCAAAAATTAAAGGATTGGTTTTCCCTTTTTCCAAAAATTAAAGGATTGGTTTTCCCTTTTTCCAAAAATTAAAGGATTGGTTTTCCCTTTTTTCCAAAAATTAAAGGATTGGTTTTCCGTTTTTCCAAAAAAGAACGATGTGCTGGATTTTCCTTCGTTTTACGTCCTATAAAAACAAGGGGGTTTCCTCGTTTAGCTAGCCCTGAAAATGAGAATCTTTAAAAACGTTTTACCTCGTGATTGGGCTTGGCCAGGCCCAATTACACTTTACAGCTTTGATTTCGAAAACATCTGTAGCTACTCCCAATGACAAAGTGAGGGAGTTTCTACGCACCTTTTAAATTCTTCCAATGACAAAGTGAGGAAGTTTCTATACTATCAGTTGACAAATCCCAATGACACGTGAGGGATATGTCGACACTTCAAGTGATGACCCTTAAGTCAAATGTTATCACTCGGGGGCTCGTGAGACCCTCGCAAAACAGGTCACATACACCATGACTTGTGTGACGCACTCCGTCTAATACTTTGACCATCGTCTTACTCCAAGACTCAGTCAAAGTGGGGGCTAACTGTAGACACCTACTTTTGTCCCCATTCCCGCAAGGGAAAGGTTCGATGATGAAAGCATAAAAACTCCACTTGACAACGCATCTCCTATAAAATAAACGAATCTCGATTCCTCATTTCATTTCACCCGAAACCTGCTATTTATGGAAGCCTGCTAAAAATAGTAACTGCCGTAAAAGGTAGCGTCTAAAAGTAGCAAATCATAAAAGATAGAAACCTGTCAGAATTAGGTGTTGCACTCCAACATAAATCCTAAATGAGATAGAAAACCGCGAGAATCCTATTTCTAATAGGATTCGGGAATAGGAGTTACGTATTAATTAAAATCCTAACGAACCTAGAGTTCGTAACGGGCCCAGACGCATTCCGTCGTAAAATTGATACGCGCTAAAAGACTCAAATTAATCTCAAACTCTACGGATTTTAGGAATCCGAATCTGACTAAACAAAACTGCCCAGACCCTATTTTCAACGCCTGGCTCTGGGCGCCGAAATCTTCGGCGCCCAGGCCTGGGCGCTGAAAATACCTGGGTACGTCTCTTTTCCTAATTCTTTGTGGATTAGAACTCTGCAATTCTATCTTTCCACAAACTCTTCCCTATACATAGGCCCCTAGTTTCGACGTGAAACAATACACAACAACACATAATTATATTCTGAGTATTAACTCCAACTCCTAGCCTAAGCCTCTCGCTGCAAAACTGTTCACGCGTTCTGTCGCAATCGATCCATAAATCGAACAGAACGTATCCTGTCCCATAATTGAGATTCGTTAAATAAAAAGGAGAAATAGCAAAGTCAAAGTGGTTAGTTTTCTGAGAACCGTGACGCACCTCTCAAGGGTGCGTCGTAATGTGTCCCTTTTCGATGATTTAACTGCTTTGCTCTCCCTTTTTATGAACTGTTAAACTAACCTAATTTGATTGTTATATCACGCCTAACAAATATAATATTTTTGGGAAATCGGATTATCATGCTAGGTCCCTTAATGTTATTTAAATCAGATAATCACGATCGAATTAGTATTATATGTTGCATATTGCTAAAATCAACTCAGATTAGTTTAATAGTTAACGCATGCCCCTTCAATTATTTATGCTGAGCTAGTAAGAATATCCTGCCTCTGGAGTTATCGACGAGCGAATTACTCCTCTCGGTAGTTACAGTCCCCCGAACCCTCAATCTCTACCTTGCGGGTGTATATTGAGAGATCCCCACACCAGGGATCACAAGGGAACCTACGGCCGTCGTGGTCAAACATAATTGCACTCCCTTTATGTCACGATAACCGGGTTTTGTCAGTTTTTCTCATTGTCGTTAAAAACTGAATGGCGACTCCTATATTACTAGTCAATTGAGTGTATACTCACAGGAAATCCAATTACACTTGATTGAATAAAAAGAATCGTCACACCCACGAGGGACAAGGTCACGCATTAGCCTCGCGCTTTTTCGACCCCCTCACATCAACAGGTAGGCTACTTCTCTCCTTAATGCAACGCAGTGGTTGGTGGTATGACCGATGTCGGCATGGAAATCACACCATTTTGAGGGGTCCTTCTTTGATTCGGGTTTATTGGACTTCGGTGGCCACTGCACCGCTTTCCCCATCTTCGAGAGGTGGTTCATCAGACCTACAGTGTCAACACAAAAAGAATATTCGTTTATTTTTGGATGCAGGTCCGGGCTATTTTTCCAGTCGGATTCGTCGTCATCTTCCACCATTGCTACGTGTTGAGGTCGGGAATAAGGGGCAGGGCGATCATTGTTTCTCTTGGGGTAGGGCAATCGCCTTTCCGTCTTGGTGTAGTAATTAGCTCCTTTCCTGGAATAGAGAGTTTCTTCCAACCTGACTTGGGCCATTGCTTTGGCTTGAGCGTCCTCAAACGTCTTGTAGGGGTATTTGATCAGATCCCTCCAAAGATCGGTTTCGCCGTACAATCCTTGTCTGAACGCTTCGATTGCTGTCGGGACGTCACACTCAGGTACAGTTACCTTCTCCCTGATGAACAGAGCTATGTAATCCTTCAGAGGTTCGTCAGGGCGTTGGACCACACGGTACAGGTCGCTCGTCTGCTTTTCCAAGCATCTGCTGCTAGCGAACTGCTGATTAAACATGTTGTCGAGATGAGCGAAAGAGGTGATGCATCCGTTTGGCAGGCTGGTTAACCACTTCAAGGCGGGTCCAATCAACGTCGAACCGAACCCTTTGCAAAGGCTAGCTTCCCTCATATGTTTGGGAACTAGGATTGTCATCATTCGTTGCTTGTAGGTCAAGATGTGCTCCCTTGGATCGGTCGTTCCGTCATACATGGGCATATTAGGTGGGCTGAATCGCTTCGGGATGTCGATTGCCTTGATGGGGTCGGCATATGGTGAGTCGGCATAATTGTCCAGGCTGGCTTCTTTGATTGGTGTTGGTACTCCTGGGATTTTGTTTATCATGGTCGTAATTTGTTGGAGTTGATGATTAGTGTTTTCACAGATGCTGTTGAGCACCGGGACGAGAGGACTGAATGTTTCGGGGAGGCTGGCTTGGAGGTGTTGGTAGTAAGTATTTTGTGGGTATACTCCGTGAGGATGGTGACGAGTGACCTGTGGCACCACTTGTTGCATGTAAGGGGGCGTTCCTTGGGTAGCATGGGTACCTGCAACATAAGGGAAAGGAGTTACGAAACTGTGACTAACTAGAACGACTGACCTGTTAAGAGGAGTATATGGAGAATAGTTTCTAGAAGAGTCTGGTCGCATGAGGGTGCTCGGGAACACTGCTTGCGGCGCCTGACTGGCTAAAGGGACCGCCATCAACTGGGGGGTGCTCCTGGTGCTGAAGTGGCTAGGTTGACAACAGGCTGAACGATTTGCTAAGAAAAGAGTTGATCCCATGGCATTTGAGTCGCCGGTGTCGGTCCTTGTGCCGGGACTGTGACGGGCAGGGGCATCGACATGGTTACCATTGGGGGTGGTAACGGACGAGATGCCGGAATGGAGGCGGGAACCGATACCATGGTGGATGTCGTCATGCCGACCTAAGATGAGGCGACCCGGGCAGCTGTTGTGGCGATGGCGGCCGCCGATGTATTTGCAGAAGATGGTTGAGTTGGTGGTGGGGGAATCCAACTCGGGTTAGTGCGGGGCTGATTTGGCAGCGGGTCAAATTCGCGGATCTGTTCGAGGATTAGGCCTCCTGGTTCGCCAAAAGGTACATGGAGGGGATGGTCCAGAGCAGCTTCGAGATCTAAGCGGCGGTTTAGACCAGAGGTGTCTCGCCGATACTGGAACCTTGACCCGGTGGCGATGGAGGCGGTGGATCTGACCTGGGAGTGCAACGCTTTATTTTCCTTTTGGAGGATGTTGATGCGCTGCTCCATGGCTTCAAAGCGACGAGTGATATCATCGGATGACCTAGCATTTCCGGCCATGGTGATTGGAATGGTATTATCAAGCTGCTTTTGATTGTCAGCCCCACGGTGGGCGCCAAATTGTTTTGGGCAAATTCTACTTAGAGACGAACTTGCCTTGATGATGGTGCTAACAATCGATCGAGCTAGATAATTTAGAGTAACGAGAGCAAGTTGTAATAGCATGGAATAATAGTATTGTTATTGCTTAGAATTCGTATATACAAACTGACAAAGTTAAGCCATTTTATAGGCCTTCGTAACAAGAATGTAACGTTTGTGCTTAATTGCACATAATTGAGTAATAAATGCGTAATGAAGGTTGGCTCCATCAACGGTTTGTAACGGCTGTATTGATCCCAACAGTTGAGGGTGAGTCTGAAAAGGTGCTACCATACGCCCTGCTGGCAGCCACATAGGCATTGCTTGCCACGTCTGTCCACGTCACCAAGAGGGTATTTTCCCCCCAAACAGTGGCCGGGCCTCGGATTGAGGTTGCCTACGTGTCCCGTTAAGGAATCAGGCCGAACGTAGTTCTAACATACAGAACTTTTTGAATTGGCTTTTGAATTTTGAATTTTGAACATAGAACTAGACATAGAACTTCTTGAGCTGATCGAGGTTTGTAAGGGATCGGAATTCTGTCCCATCGACATCTGTTAATTCGATTGCTCCCCTGGAGACGATTTTCTTGATAATGTATGGTCCAGCCCAGTTGGGTTTTAATTTTCCCCATGGGTCCATGACGCTTTTGCGAAGGGCTTTCAGGACAAGCCCGCCTTCCTTGATGTTTCGGGTTCTGACCCGCTCGTTGAAATGTCTGGCCACTCGGCGCTGATAGACTTGTACGTGGTGAGCGGCTTGAAGTCGACGCTCATCGAGCATGATTAGCTCATCATATCTTGCTAGTACCCATGCAGCTTCTGGAATTTTTCTTTCGAGGACTATCCTTAGAGAAGGTATCTCCAGCTAGATAGGTTGTACTGCCTCCATTCCATAGACTAATGAAAATGGGGTTGCACCAGTTGAAGTGCGAATTGAAGTTCGATACCCCCACAATGCAAAGTGCAGCTTCTGGGGCCAGTCTTTGTAATTGGTTGTCATTTTCATGATGATGGTTTTGACATTCTTGTTGGCTGCTTCGACTGCCCCATTAGTTTGCGGGCGGTAAGGCGACGAACGATGATGTTGAATTTTGTACTCGATGAATAGATCTTCACACTCTCCATGAAAATGGGTTCCCTACTAATGAACTCGTGAGGAACTCCGTATCTGCATATGATGTTTTCTTGTATAAACTGGGCCACTTGCTTGGAACCCACTTGCTTCGACCCACTTAGTGAAATAGTCGATGGCGACCAGTATGAACTCATGACCCCCGGTGCCTGTTGGAGTGGATTTTACCGATGACGTCGATACCCCAAGCTGAGAATGGCCATGGTGATGACTGAGAATATAGCAAGGACGGGGGAGTGTGCTTCAGATTCGCACACTTTTGGCAGGTAGGACATTTCTTGATAAAGAAGTAGTAATCCCATTCGAGGGTAGTCCAATAATATCGAGCCCTGATGACTTTGAGGCCCAACATCTTCCCATTCATGTGGGTACCACAGACTCCGGCATGTACGGAATCCATGACTCTTTGGGCTTCGTGCCTATCGACACATCGGAGATTGGGGCTGTTAGGGGACCTATTGTATAAAACGCCGCCTTCTATGACGAAATTGGTTGATTGTAGTAGTAAAGCCCTTTGACTCATGCTTGAAAAGTGCGGGGGATATTCAGAGTTTTGCAAATACCTTTAAATGTCTGTGAACCAAGGTTCCTCTCTGTCAGTCTCGATGTCGTCAATAGCATGGACATATGCTGCTTCTTGACGCGTTTCAATTGTAAGTGGCATTTCAGCCTTGCCATTTGGAATGTTGATCATTGAAGCCAGCTTTGCTAGTGCGTTGGCGAATTGATTCTCCTCTCTTGGGAGGTATGTATAGCGAAGCTCTTCTACTTGCTCAGACAGCTTCTCAAGGTAGGATTGGTATGGAGCCAAGCTTTCGCTCCTTACTTTCCATTTGCCGGAAATTTGATTGATGATCAGGGAAGAATCCCTGTAGACTCGAAGTTTCTGGACACCCAATGCTAAGGCGGCTTCCAGGCCCATAATGCATGCTTCATATTATGTCGCATTCTTTGTGACGTTGAATTGCAGTTTTGCTGACATAGGAATGTGGGTGCCGTCTGGGGCTACTAGAATTACTCCAACACCACATCCATTCTGATTTGAAGCACCGTCGAAGTGCAGCGACCAACTGTCATCGCTTGTCATTAGGATTTGCTCGTCAGGTGATGAGCGGCATTTATGTAGCTCTAAGCCTAGGATTTTATAGAATTTCATTATGCTTTTTGATAGTTTTGCATAGTTTTGTTGCATTTTTATCCCCTTATTCCATCTTTGTACTTTTCAGGTAAAAATGTTGAAAATGATGGAAAATGGCTGAGAATTGCTCGAACAGAGCCTGTGCGATCGCACGGAGTTTATGTGCGTTCGCACGGGTCAGCAAATTTGCCTCTAAAGTCAAGCAGGTTCGTGTGCTCGTGCCCCAGGAGTACCAAAGGGAATGCCCTCACTATGGGATTCCTAAATGGTTGTTGCTCCAAAAATTTTACTTGGGGTTGAGTCCAAGTTCGAAGACAAGTCTTGATGCGGGCGCGGGAGGCCCCATCATGAATAAAACTGAGGATCAAATAGAGGAAATCATTGAGGATGTAGTTCAAAACTACCAATCTTGGCATGTAGGCACAAGGAATTATTATGGGAAAGGTAGGAGTGAAGATGGTAAGGGTTCGGTGTACGCCATAGAGCAAGCACGGATGATAGAGAAGCTTACCTCACGCTTGGAGAAGCTCGAAAACACACCAAGCCAGCCGCCATCACCGTCTACAATCCCTCCTCCCTTGGCCACTCTTCTCTCTAAGGGGAAGGGCAAGGTTAGTTCTTATGGCTCAATGCCTCCGGGCACATTCTTTTGCGAAAATTGCCAAGACTATAGTCATTCCGCCGATGCATGCCCCTTAGTTCATAACTTGTCATTTGTGGATTATGGCCCTTCGTATGAAGGCGAGTTTGATGTAGAGTATGCTAATTCCATAAATGAGAGGTCTAGGAATGATAACCCTAACAATCACTACAAAAAAACGCGGCACATTGTGACGCTTTTTGGGACAAATTGCGACGGTAAAGAGTGTCGCTATTTCACATAGCGACGCTTTGGGAGAGGGTCGCTATTTTCATTGCCGCTATTTACCGACGCTTTAGAGCGTCACAATTTGCAAAATATCGATGTATTTCACCGCCGCTATTTGGGATATAGGGACTCTATAGATAGTCGCAATATTTAGACTGTAAAAAGCGTCACTATTTGCACGCTTTTAGACACATTTCTCCGCCACTATAAACCATATAGAGACGCTTTAGACACTCGAAATATATAGACTCTTATTAGAGTCGCTATATGTTTACTTTCGTGCGAATTCTCCTCATTCCCTCCAAAATAATTTAGACCATTTGGAGCGTCACAATTTGCATCATATTATTTTTCATATATACATAATAATTTGGACACTTTGGAGTGTCACAATTTGCATCATATTTTTTTCATATATATATATACACATCAATTAATCTAAAATCATGAATTATTTATAAAAATATATATCGACCATAGATAATCATAATCAAATACAAGTGTTACTTACTACGTACATTATCTTAAAGCAATATATATAAACGTCATGCTATGATTCATATATACTTAGCGATAACGTAGTTCATTTAGAAAAAGTGATAAAAATCATCTATACATTAAATTAATTCGCAAAGTCTAGTCAAACTAAAATAAAAGAGATATTTTAAAACAAAAATAACTTTCTAACTAGCATTATCATGTTTTCTTCAAGATAATCCAAAACTAAATAAAAACAACTTCCTGGCTACGAACAAACTAATTACCAAGTAAACCTATCTTTATGCTAGCTTAGCTTCAAGATAACTTGTTGATCTCTTGATCTACATTTTACCATTACCTTGAATCATCAATTATCTGCAAAGAAAATTTAATATGTCAAATATATATACAAAGCATGATGAACATATTTTAAAATCAAGGGAAAAATAACAGTAATCCGAACGACAAGTGGTCTTCTCAAAATAATACCAACTATTAATTGCCCCTTCCCAAAATAGTCCCCCATTAAGGGAAAATTGACAGTAATCCTTATCTAGTAGCAAGAAAATTAATTACCAAGCCAAGATGGAAAACATTTGTGTCAGATGCTAACGATACATGGAACAGTGCCACCAGTCTGTATTGTTCTGACTTCTACAAGTTTTTGGTGATACTACAAGTACAGAAGTAAAAATTCAAAACAAAAGTAGGAGTTATATCATGTGATACACCTATCAAAAAGCATAAAAGATGCAAGTGTGGCATAGTTTAGAAAGTTTTAGAATCTACATCACTTCCTCTCCCATTCTTCCCTGTCCACTACCACCATATTCCCCTGGTTCCTCTACGAAATGGGAGGAACTTGGGATTATTAATAACGATTTTACAGTTTTATTCATATTGCAAAATATTTCTTTTTATCATTATTTTCTGACATTTTATACCATATAGAGCTAAATTCTTAGTAAGCACTTGAATGTCGACCAACAAAATTAGACCCTTTTGCACTAGTGACAATTTTCATTTTCTCAACAGCACACTCTCTAAAGATCTTACATCCAGTAAATGCTTTGTCCATTTTAATATGTAAATTAGATATGCAACATTTCAGGTAATGATACATTATTCCATAGCCGATGAAACTTTGATCAGTACTGTTGACCCATATTAAAATTCTCTAATCATTGGAAACAAGCACCCTAAATTAAGACTTGCAAATATGACAGTAGGCTGTAGAGTTTACCATCTGTTGGACATCTTAATTATTCTTGTCTCACCCTGCCTTTTCTGATCAAGTTCATTTCGAATGGATTGTTTTATTTTTGTTGTTTAGTTTGTGATACATTAAACCTCTGCTGCGTCTTGCTTAACCATCTTGTTTACACCTGCATGTTCTGGCATAATTTTTTTTAGTGCATTTGGTTGATTTAGATTGACGGTATTCATAAAATTGGACAAACATTGGAGATCCATTGATATTGGAAGAAAATTTTAATACTATTGCACCTAATCACCTACAGCCTAGATGCATAGTTTTTACACACGTACGATAATGGCCATGTTATGTGTGCATCTGCATTGGTTTGACCTTTTTTAGTGTGCAAGGATATGAGGAAAACACTGATGTACAGTGGGCAAGGGTATGAAAATTAGGCACCTAGAACAGCAACAAGTAGATAGCTAGATGGCTAGAAATTATTTCTCTAACAGCAGTTTCTGCGACAGCTGCCCTGCTTCTATTATAATGGGATTTTTAGAAATCAATTTCAACATAATTTCCAGCAGTTTAAACACATTTTTATTTTCTATTCTTTTTCTGCAATCTTCAGTTCCTTAATCGAATTGGAGAATACACGATTGCATTTTCGATTCTGGACTTCTTGTGTGTATCTGTTTTGGGCTTTCAGCTACTTCTCATGTAATCAAAGCTGTAGATTCTTAATCTTTCGAGTTTATATCCTCTTGTCGGTTATAGATTTAGATTAAGACCTTAGGAACTTTCTTTTTTCCTTTGATATAGTATTCATTAAATTATGTTTATTTTCCTTCAGATGTTTTTTAGTCTTGACTTTATAATTCCCACAGTAAGTAAAGGACAAGATACCCAAATCAACTAAGATACCCAAACCAAGATGGAACTAATAGACTTCACACTACACCAAATAAACACCAATCAATAGCCTTTATAATTCCCACGGTAAGTAAAAGACAAGTTTGAGTTTATTCCTCCCATCTAGTACATGTTTTCTAGAATAAAAGACATGTTCAAGTGATAGCTTCGGGTTCATGATGATCAGTTTCCATATATGAAAAGTTGATGCGATAAGGATGTGAGCCTCTTGAAACTAACCTGGCCTTCCATCTATTTGATATGATGCAACACCATCTTCGGATGTAAACTTCAAGACAATTCCATACCCTCTTGATTTTCCAAGTACATGGTGATGGATAACTATAACTAGACAATGCAAATTAACCAATTAGAAAAAACAAGTAGAAGAACACTCTTGTCTTCAACAAGCTCGTAATACAATTTCATTTGTATCATAAGAGTCCTAGCACAGAGAAAGAAATTGTTTGAAACCTGATTAGTTAGCAAACAATCCTATTATGAAAAGAAGAGGGAACTAAAAGCAATGTATGCATGGTACGATTCACGTTTTTTATTGAGAAGATCGAAATGAAGCTAAACAAGGATTGGGATTTAAAGATTATTAAATAAAAATTTGGTTAAACAATTGCATGCAAACAATTTCAGAAAAGAAAGGTGGCCTGGGAATCAAAATAAACAAAAAAGACGAAGAAGCATGGGGGGAGATACCTCCAATAAACAACTTTGTGCAAGTATAAGGAACAACCCGAAACATGGTAATTGGAAAGGTTATAAGCATACAAAAAAACACTTTCTTGAAAATAATTTTGCTTGGATAATAGGGATAAATGGAGTCATGTTCTTCAATTCACTATTAAATGAAATAAAGAACTTACATTGTTAAGAAAACTGAGATAAAATGGGGAATGTGCAGTATAACTTTCAAGCAGTTATAGGACATCTACGAAAAAGAAATCACAAGTCAACAAAAGGATAACACGACTGTAGCCAAACCATCCTTGTTGCCGAAAGATATATAAGGAAAGATGACAGAGAAAAGATAAACAACATCCATTTGATGAAATTCTTACAAATATCCCTGCCATGATTAAGAAGAGCCAGTAAACAAGCCCTTTGATGAAATTCTTACCCAAATCTACCTTCTTGAGTTAGCAACCAGAATAGATCACAAGCTATTGGAGTTTGTTCCAGTATCTCCTAGTCTCCTGTAGTCAATTTTTGGCATAGTTGTGCATGTCTTTTTTTTAGTAATTTAGATAAGTTTAAGTTAGATAGTCAGGAGCACTCATAATTCTCAAGCTGAATCAAAGATCATCTATAGATTAATTTTCGTTTTCATCCGATTTTTTCATTTGCATCCCATAAATTTCACAATGACGTAACTAACTAACATCAAAATATCTTAGAAAAAAATTAGTGCACGATGGGACCCTCTGCTTATTAACTAAATTTGAAAATTTATCTACCTAGAGTCAAAGAAAAATCAATAGGGAAATCATAACTATGGATCTTATTCTAAATGAAGGTCAAATGGAAGAAACAGTTGCACGGCTCTTCAAAGGAGGTGAAGATGCTGACAAGCAAAGATAAAAATATTGACAAGGGGAGCAATCTGAAGATTGATATATCTAAAGAGATTTCTCAGAATGCAGATTGGGAATAAAGTTCAAATGCCCAAAGCAAGATGTAGGAAGAGCAATAATGACATGTGAAGGTGATTTAGAGAAGGCTGGAGAGAATTTGAGGTCACTAAAACTGGATCAACCAGCTGTCTTGCCAAAGCTAGAAGAAACTGGTGATCAACTAAAATGTTGGAGATATAACTTAAACATGCACGAAACACAATGAAAAGAAAAGCAATTAAGTATACGCACCATATGAAATCAAATGAAGGTTGACAATCATTGAAATAAAACCTTGTGGCTCAAAACTGAATAAAAATTCTTCTCTATCAATCATCACCACCACTAAATTACCTTGGCGTTACCGAGAATCGACTTGATAGCACAGAGAACAATAAAAGCCAAAATAGGGCTACTATGAATGGTACCAAAAAAACATTTTGGCTTCTAAAGATAGAAAAAGCGAAGATCAAAATTATATCCACTTACAGAGGTATTATGAGCTAAAGTCGTCAAATCTTGCATTTTGGCTTCTACCTGTTCTCTTAGAGGTTTGTATACCGCATTTTCCGAATCCAAACTGAAATAGTACAGCCAGTTCCAAGGAGGATAAAATTTCATTTAGAAAACAACTACACAGGTTCAGTAAAATACAAAATAAAAAGAATCTACCTTACTTTTGAAAAAACCGATCCAAGTTATGCCATTGTGGGTCTTTACAACGGTCGCTAAATCTGATCACTTCTTTGCAAAAGACGTCAAGTTTCTCCCTAGATCAAACAATCTAAGTTAGATTTGTAATAACGAACAAAGACGTTGAAAAGTGAATTTCCTGTAAATAGTTCCCTATAACAACCTTTTGTCTGAAGCAACCAAACTTAGCAACACCTTAGTGTCTGAAGAAACCAAGTACTGAACCCCTTCTGAGGGAATAACCTCCTCCTTTATGAAGTTGACATTTTCCTTGGAGAGAGATTGCATGAGATTCACTCCTACGTGTGATAGTGTTTGCTACTTCAAATGCCAATATTGATATTTTGTTTCCCTTGGCCAACCTGCCTGTCAGAAATCCACTATGACTCAAGTTTATCATTCCACTTCCAAGTGTATCCAAGACATCAACAACCTTCTCTAGTCCAGCAAAGCTAGCTCTTCCTATAAATGACGATCCTCTTGGTGGAGCCTGCAATAATTGTCAAATTAACTGAGACGATTGAAGTCCAAAAGTGTGGAAATGAGGTGAGAGCACATGGTTCTAAAACCGTATTCATAACATCAAATCTCAACAACAATGACAACAACCATCTAGCATATCAACCCTAACTATCTCCAAAATATCCACATCCACGAAAATCCATCCACAACATCAATTAGTATGTATTTTCTCCCACAACCAATTTGATTCCAAAAAAAATTGCCAATGTTGGAGCTACAATCATGTAAATCAAATTTTGATAAGTTAAGCAAACTTGAGCTAACCTTTTCACCATCCAAGGATAGCAACCAATATTGATGCCAATTTCTAGCACTTTTGAAAAACAGAAGTGCATTCTTCTCTATCAATCATCACCACCACTAAATTACCTTGGCGGTACCGAGAATCAATTTGACAGCACAGAGAACAATAAAAGCCAAAAGAGGGCTACTATGAATGGTACCAAAAAACATATGGAATGATAATCCTAAAAGGGGTAGAGGAAGGATGAGTAAGGTCCCTAATTGAAGAAAAAAGGCTGCATTTCTCACATCAACATAGGACATAAAATACATACAAATAAATCCCAGATCAATTATAATAAAAAAAAAACAAAGGAAACTAACAATTAGCCCTAAATAATAATATAAAAAAAGTCAATTGAATTGAAAAATATTAAAAATTTGTAGAAAACAAAGTTGAAAATCAAACCTGCAAATTAAACACCATTTTCTTGTGGTGTAATGCAGACTTGTTATACCTCCACAAGTATGAAAATGGACAGTGGTTTATTAGTTCATAACACATTGATTTTAATCAAAACTCATACAACTTTTAGTTTCTATGCCATTTAGCATCTTTCTTGTGCCCAACTGATATAAAATTTTGCTTTTTCCTACATATTAATTTTGAATGAAATCTTTCCTTCCTTTTTTACAGGAGTATATAAAAGAACTGATCAGAACAGAACTGATCTGACCAGTTATGATTATTTCGGATAAGATCAGTTCTGTTCTAACCAGTTCTGTTTGGATCAGTTCTAAACTGATCAGATCAGTTCTGTTCTGATCAGTTAGTTCTGTTCTGACCACATCTGTTTAGATCAGTTATGTTCTGACCAGTTTTGAGCTAGAATCTAGGATCGATTATTGTGCTGGAGGGGAGAGATTGGTTTTTATATACAAAGCAGCTAAGTTGGGTCCACATAAGCTAGAAATTCTCATTTGGTTTGAAAATAGTAACTCGCCATATTAAAATTTCCCAGTGTTAGTAAGTTTATGGATACCGTGAGTCCGTGAGTGTGTATGAAATTATTGTAGTTGTAAATGACAGCCATACCAACGTATACGAACTGTATATGGAAATCTCTGCACAAGGGATTTTGTTGTTCCGGAACCCATCATTTCTTGCTTGACAAACTTTGAAACAGGCTAACAACCTAGACCTATCACCAACTAGTGTTTCGGCTAACAGCATAATACCTTATTATGATAATACTAAATCTAAGCATCTACCTTCTAAACTCACCATCATCCATAAATAATAGGCAATTATAAAGCCTATTTCAACTATCAGTTTATCTATACACTAGTAGAAAAAACCCCTGTTGCAACCCCCTTGTTGCAGCGTACATGTAATAATACGCTTCAACAACCAGTAGGTCAACGCGGGTCAAACTTTATAAAGGGTTGTTGCAGCGTACAAATTAATTGCCCGCAGCAAGAGAGTTTTTTGCAGCGTACAAAGTAAAAGCCCCCTGCAATAGCCCATTTATTTTGCAGCGTACAGATAAAAGCCCCCTGCAATAAAAAAATTTCGCTGCAAAGCTAATTAAGAAAAACATTTCATCTCAAACCTAAGGACCATTTCCACGCTCAGTACTCCCTCTTCTTCCCTCAGCTTTCCCTGCGTACTCTCTCACCTCCTCATTCTTCTTCTTCTTCATCTGCTCTCTTTCTCTCTCTAATTCGTGGTTTTTTTGGGTTTTTTGCAAGTAATTGTTGAAATTGGGTGACAATTCGTCTTGGTTTTTGTGAAAATTTGCTCGGCTCCTTCTCTCCAAGCATCTGGCCTTCGACCTCAGCCTTCGAACTCAGCCGCCGTCGAACTCAGCCGTCGAACTCAGCAACTCAGGCGTTGCTCGGCCCTGCGTCGCTGTCTTCGCCGATGGGTCTGTGTTCTCGCCTCATCTCCCCCTAATTTCGTATTTTTAGGGTTTGCTTTCAGTCAATTCTTGATTTTTCCCCTAATTTCGTATTTTTAGGGTTTGATTATATAAATTATTCTTATTTTTTGTGTTAATTGATACATTTTTTCCGATTTTGATTGTTAGGGTTTTATTTTTTTCCGATTTTTTTTCCGATTTTGAATGTCAACCCTAAAGTGGATAATATTTGGTACCCTATGAATTACTATATCACTTTGATGATTTTCTATTTAGTATATGCTTTTACTATGGTTCTGCTTTATTTGTGTTTTGTTTATGTATCTGTTTCTATTCTTACTGGCACGATATATAGCTGGTTAGTTTCCTGTTAGTGTGTAAGAATTAATTGAGTTATTAGACCGTCTTGAGTTCGAACTGTTTGGATAGGAACTGAGACACCGGCCAATAGTGTGCTCTAAGTAGTGAAATATCTGTTAGATGTTGGTGTGTACTACTATGTGATATGAAGAATGGTGAGGTACCGAACCACTGAGGTATATTGCCATCTGTGTATGCTTGCTTAGTTGCTTTAAATTCTTGTACTTCATCAAGCTTTATAGTGAGAAATGATGTGCATGAATTTTACAGTATGGAATTGTGAACTGTTTGTTTCTCTGTTTCATTCTTGTATTTGAATTGTTCAGAATGGTCCTCTGTAATGGTTGAATGTTCTACACCGAGTATCTTTGCAATATGAAGTTGCATGCCTATTTTGTTTAACAAAATGCCTGCATGTTCAACTGATTTTCTTTTTTTTCTTTTTTGCTGATAATGCATCTAGGTCGTAGTTCTCGTAGTGGAGGGACGCCTTTACATCATGCATCAAAACGTGGCCTGGAAAATACTGTGATATACAGTGTGGCCAGCATCTGATACAATTGTAGCATTCCGCGGCTACTATCATCGTAGCTCTGCTGTAGGGATTGTACTACCATGATAGTAGGATATTGACTTGGGGGGGGGGGGGAGGGAGTGTTATCACTATTATGGAGTACCTTTAGCTTCTTCCTCTACCTCTATTATCTTTCACCACGTTTCTTTCGTCTGCATTTTCTCTGTTAATTGCATCTTGTAAAATTTCCAAAATAGGCTAATGTTTTATCTATGGATCAGAGTATAACTTTTCTCGTAAAAAACAGGTAGCATCTTGTTTTTGAATCTCGTACCTTGTATTATGTGCCTTGAAAATTTGGGTAAATATTTGGAATGTTTTGGCAATGGTTTTTATCTTAACGTAGAAACCTCTTAAGAAATCTTAGATTTGGAAATGGGAATGGTCTGTTAAGATTTTGAGCTGAAGCTTCTCTGTTTATAGACTCCAAATGTATATATTAGGAATTCCATTTATTGATACAATAATTGTTTGTTCCTTTCAAGGTTTTTTTTCCTGGGAAAATATTCATTCAATTGAGAAACAAACATTGTGTTCCTTTTTCAATGGGAAGGTGGAAAATCGGACTCCGGATGTCTACAAGGAGATACGGACTTGGATTATGAAGAGGTTTCATGCCAATCCAAGCACAAACATTGAACTGAAAGATCTGTCGGAGCTGTTTATTGGGGATATAGATGCAAGGTAAGAAATTATGGAGTTTATAGATCATTGGGGTTTGATTAACTAACACCCTTTTCCTCAGAATGAGCCTAATGATGATGCCGATCCAAATACAGATGTTGACAAGGCAGAGCAAATAGACTCTTTAATTGAAAAGTTTTATCAGTTACAACATAAGCAATCCTCTGTACTATTAGTTCCAAGAGCCAACGTGTCAACAGCGGCAGTGCCTTCAGGCCTATTTCCGGAGTCGATCACAGAAGAGTTGGTAGAACAAGAGGGACCTGCAGTTGAGTATCATTGCAACTCTTCTTCTGTTGATTGTTCTTGCAGTTGAGCAGGTGGAGTTTCTCTGATTTGGCTGTTATTTCTGAGATCTTTGTTTGATTTTTATTATGCTAAGTAGACTCTTAATTGATTTGAGAATCTGAATCCTTTGTGGTTGAGTTAGACTTTGTTGTGTTTCTTCAATTGATATGCATGTTTGGACTTCTTTCTCCTTCGTCAAGAACTATAGATACCCAATATAGATGTCATTGTCGGTCAGGCCTAGATAGATGGGTGTTTTCTTGTCTTTCTGGAGTTTGGACTAGTAGAGAGGTTGCTTTTCTGTTTATTTATAAATATGCTTGTATTATATTGCGTTTTGTTTGTCATTTATGATTAATATGGGAATGAACTTTTAGTAGAATGTTGTCGTTACAGACAATTATTCGGTTCTTGGTAGAGAATTGGTGCTACAAAGTTCTATGTTTGTTCTTTGTCCACATTCGTGCTTAAAGTTCGGCACTCTGGTGGATGATTACTTAATGATGATCTGTAATTTCTATTACTAGCTACCTGTCAAGTATGGAATAACCCATTATTATGATCTGATTGCATAGTTTAGTTCTTGGAAGGGTGGTCAGGAAAGGCTCAGGCAGAAGATAAAAAATATGATGTACTATGAAAGATGCTGAATATGATGGACCCGTATTCTGATGCAAGTGCACGAACTCTGTTTTTCGTAGTTGAGCTAGTTTGTATGTAGTTAAAAAGTAACATCGACTGACAGCAGTAACTATGTGTTACAGGTGATGGGAAGGTCTTCACCAAATGACAAGCTACAGGCCTATAAAAGGACAGTCTGCTGGACCAGCGTAGGAGAAGTGCAGACATCGAGGATGATTTTTCGATGAAATTGGCTGATATGTTAAAATAGTTCAATGAATGCTCTAGTTCTTTGAGTAGGCACAGAGAGATGGACAGAGAGCTTGAATTGAAGGTAGAATCTTATCATCAGGAGTTATGTTTTGTCTATTTGACCAATCTAGATTTTCCAGGTTTACGTACTAATCTTCTTTTGTGATATAAAAGTACAATCTCTGCATCTGTTTCCAGATTCTTTACTTTTAGATTTCCAATATGTAGTTCAAAATCCCCATATATATATATTGCAGGCCATTTTGGTAATTCCAGCTGTTATCTTACCTAAATATTGTATTGTTATCTGCTACAGGAACACTAATGTCCCTGTCTTCCCTGAAGAAGTATGTGTCACCTAGTTGGGGGCAGCCATTTGTAGGAGCTAGCATTTTGGCAGTTTCAGGGAATGGAGCTAGCATTTGGAGAGAGGCTGAACTTGAATCTTGGGGGCAGAAGCAATGTCATTATCATTCGAGTGAGAGATCGAAGTAGACTGATCATAAGGTTAGAAGTTGTTCACTCTTCTCTTTTCATGCTATTTGACATCTTGTAGCTTCATTTTTGTAACATCTTTAAAGATTTATTATTATAGACTCTACGAAGGCTTGCTCAGAACCGTGAGGCAGCAAGGAAAAGCCGGTTGAGGAAAAAAGTAAGACATCTAATTTTGTTTCTTGCATGTACTTTGGTGTTGGTTAATTATTTAATTTGTTTTCTCATTTAATTAATTAATGGAATTAGCTGAAGAAGGATTCCATGTGGGGAAAAAATAAGTCATAAAGCTAATATGAAAATCGGCTAAGTTTCTACTTGTTTTTATTTTTTGGTCTTTAACATGCTCTTGTATTATCTTTCTTTTTCTTTCCCTCCCTTTTTCTTTTTTGGAAATAGGCATAGGTTGTTCTTGGATTTGGGTGGAAATAGGCATATGATTAGTTGTAACTTTCCAAGACTCAATCCAATCTATTTATGTACATTTGAGACTTGTTTGGCTATATAGGTCATATTTAGGCTAAAATGACATTTTCGCTCCCAACTTTGAACTAATGAACCTAAGAACTCATTTCAAACTTACTATATGATTTATATGATTAGCTTTAACTTTCCAAGACTCAATCCAATCTATTTATGCACATTTGAGACTTGTTTGGCCATTATAGGTCATAATTAGGCTAAAATGACATTTTTCGCTCCCAACTTTGAACTAACGAACCTAATGACTCATTTTATTCTTATTACATGATTAATATGCATAGTATTAACTTTATAAAACTCATTCTAATCTATGTATGCACATTTGAGACTTTGGTCGTTATAGGTCATAGTTAGGCTAAAATAAGTCATTTTCGCTCCCAATTCATAACTAGATAACCTAAGGATTCATTTCAAACTTATTACATGATTAATATGATTAGTTTTAAATTTCCAACACTCGTTCCAATCTATCTCTGCACATTCGAGACTTCTTTTGCCGTTATAGGTCATATATAGGCTAAAATGTCACTTTCGTTCCCAACTTTGAACTAACGAACCTAAAAACTCATGTCAAACTTAAATACATGATTCATATGATTAGTTTCAACTTTCCAAGACTTAATCCAATCTATTTGGTTTAGCATATTTTGGAATTAGTATGTGTTTAAAATTATCCAACCCCAGGCTAAAATGACATTTTCGCTCCCAACTTTGAACTTAAGAACCTAATAGCTCATTTTAAACTTATTATATGATAAATATGCTTAGTTTTAAGTTTCTTAGACTTATTATAATCTATTTATGCACATTTAATGCTTGTTTTATCGTTGTAGGTCATATTTAGGATAAAATAAGGTATTTTCGCTCCCAACTTTAAAATAAAGAACCTAAGGACTTATTTTAAACTTATTACATGTTTAATATGCTTAGTTTTAAGTTTCTAAGACTTATTCTAACTACTTATACACATTTAAGGCTTGTTTGGTCGTTATAGGACATATTTAGGCTAAAATGACATTTTCGCTCCCAACTATGAACCAAAGAACCTAAGGACTCATTTTAAACTTACTAAATGTTTTATATGCTTATTTTTAACTTTCTAGGACTCATTCCAATCCATTTATGCACATTTAAGGCTCATTGTGTCGTTATAGATCATATTTAGGCTAAAATGACATTTTCGCTCCCAACTTTGAACTTAAGAACCTAATGACTCATTTTAAACTTATTATATGATAAATATGCTTAGTTTTAAGTTTCTAAGACTTATTTTAATCTATTTATGCACATTTAATGTTTGTTTTATCGTTATAGGTCATATTTAGGCTAAAATGAGGCATTTTCGCTCCCAACTTTAAAATAAAGAACCTAAGCACTCATTTTAAACTTAATACATGTTTAATATGCATAATTTTAACTTTATAAGACTCGTTCCAATCTATTTATGCACCTTTAAGGCTCATTAGGTCGTTGTAGGTCATATTTAGGCTAAAGTGCCATTTTCGCTCCCAACTTTGAACTTAAGAACCTAATGACTCATTTTAAACTTATTATATGATTAATATGCTTAGTTTTAAGTTTCTAAGACTTATTCTAATCTATTTATGCACATTTAATGCTTGTTTGATAGTTATAGGTCATATTCAGGCTAAAATGAGGCATTTTCGCTCCTAACTTTAAAATAAAGAACCTAAGCACTCATTTTAAACTTAATACATGTTTAATATGCATAATTTTAACTTTATAAGACTCGTTCCAATCTATTTATGCACCTTTAAGGCTCATTAGGTCGTTGTAGGTCATATTTAGGCTAAAATGACATTTTCGCTCCCAACTATGAACTAAAGAACCTAAGGACTCATTTTAAACCTACTAAATGTTTTATATTCTAGTTTTAACTTTCTAGGACTCATTCCAATCCATTTATGCCCATTTAAGGCTCATTGTGTCGTTTTAGGTCATATTTAGGCTAAAATGATATTTTCGCTCCCAACTTTGAACTTAAGAACCTAAGGACTCATTTTTAAATTATTATATGATTAATAAGCTTAGTTTTGAGTTTCTAGGACTTATTCTAATCTACTTATACCCATTTAATGCTTGTTTGATCGTTATAGGTCATATCTAGGCTAAAATAAGGCATTTTCGCTCCCAACTTTAAAATAAAGAACCTAAGGACTCATTTAAAATTTATTACATGTTTAATATGCATAATTTTAACGATCTAAGACTCGTTCCAATCTATTTATGCACCTATAGGCTCATTGGGTCATTATAGGTCATATTTAGGCTAAAATGACATTTTCGCTCCTAACTTTGAACTAAAGAACCTAAGGACTCATTTTAGACTATTAGGACATTGTCATTAGTTTCTTGAATGTTAAAATGTGATATTTAATTTGTATTTAATCTAATGTTTAATTTAAATTTCTGTTTTTGTAAAGGTCTACACTCCGAGGATTGCGCCTTATGCGAGGAATTTGATGTGGTTCGTGAGCAATGGGCCAAGTTTTTTACCAGCAAGTATTTATTATTGGCTTTAGCGCGCTTGATCGAGTTGGTTTAGTTGTTATAGAATAAATTTTATATTAAAATGTATGTTTATGTTGAAATTGGAACATATATTTAAATGTAATATGTGCACTTAATTTGGTTTTGGGATATATAGTATACAAAACTCCAGTTGTTGTTTTTATATTTGTTATACAGGTTGCGTTATTCTATTATTGTTTTGACAGGTTTCTATATTTGGTGCAAGGCACTCTAGGTATCCCTAAACAAAATTAGAATTTTCCCGCCAAAAGTGCTTTGTTGCAGCGTACATATATATTGTACGCTGCAACAAGGGAAAAAAATTTCGCAAAAATTCAGACTTGTTGCAGCGTACAAATAAATGTACGCTGCAAAAAGTTGAGTCTTTTGCAGCGTACATATATATGTACGTTGCAACAAGTCCAAATTTTTGCCAATTTTTTGGCACTTGTTGCAGCGTACATCTAAAAGCCCGCTGCAACAAATCACTTTTTGCAGCGAACTTGTACGCTGCAACAAGTTCAGACTTGTTGCAGGCCCCCCAGTTGCAGCATACGATGTACGCTGCAACAGGGGTCTAAAAGCCCGATGCAATAAGGGTTTTTTCTACTAGTGATAAAGCATGAAACGTAGTTAACTCCATGTGAAATTACCTTGGTTTTGGCAATAGTGTCAAAGTCTCATGTCTCGCCTGGTTTTCACCATTGCCACAAGAATCATCAATAATCTACAAAAAAGCATTTTAATATGTAAATTAGATATGCCACATTTTCAGGTAATGATACACTATTGCATAGCCGATGCAGCTCTGATCAGTACTGTTTACCGTATTAAAATTCTCTAATCATTGGTCGCTTTGCTCCACTCCACACTTATCTACTCTGATTGCAAGATAGTGTAATTTTTAAATAACATACATGACAGTTAATGAAAGAATGCACCCATGAATTACATCATGTTAAAGTACTACATTAGCTTCTGCCTTCTGGCTAACAAAAAAAGGTCTACAAGAAGCTCTTAACATGTTCCAGAATCCATACTTCAAGAAGTAACTTAATTGCACGAGTACATCCTAGACACTATAACAGGTGCAGTAAAACTTTTCTATATAAATTGGTCCTATATATCCCAGTATCTCACCAGACAGAAAACTCATTATATATTGAAGTAAAGTACAAATCTGGTTGAGAAAAAGAAATTCATCCTGGCTCTAATTGGCAGTTAGCTCATGAGTGGTCTAGATTCTAGAATATACAAGTCATAGAGTCATAGAGTAGAAGACCCACAAGGGTGAAGTATTTTAACCAAAAAAATATGTGAAGCTCCAATTATTTCCCAAAAGAAACAGAAAAGACAACTGTTGATACTTGATACTGAGTAAAATCTAATCACCACCTGGCACACACTCCCCAAAACTTCATCCAGTAAACAATAACCAAACAACTGGAAGTAGCAATTCGGCTTCATCGTTAATGTGATATAATGTTTCTTTCCTCTTACTTTATTTTGAGGGCGGGAGGGGGTTTGTTTAGCGTTTCTAATTGATTGTTATTGTAAGAAATATAAGGTATTTCAGATTTATGCTTTATAAGTTGTTACTACTTCATACATACACATGTCCATTTGACAACCTATGAAAATATATGTTTGTTATGTGTATAAAATTTATTTTCTTTAGGCCCCTTTGTTAATCTGAAGCTTTTTGTTTGAAGGTTGAAAAATTAGACAGAGAAATCAGATATATACACCTCAGTCAGAACGGATTTTCATATAGGAATATATCTTGCCCTACTCTTCATCCAATTTCATTTAGTTCTTTTATATTCTATTTTTCCAAGAGTTGTTGATAAAGACCTATAATGTAGGAATAGAGTTCCAATTTTAGAAAGCAGACTATATTTTGTACTTGTATAGTTTTTTACCTTGTATTACTTGGTAACTTCGGTTTCTCTTTTGTAGCATATACTATTAGGGAATGTAAGTTTACTTTTTAGGAAGAAAATGTTACATGGTGCATTTTTTAGGAGGTTCCTTCAAGCTGTTATAGTTGTAGCCCTCGTAGGTTGAATAGCTACCTACAGAATTATACATCAGTTATCAAACACTTTGATTGTAAACATTTTCCAATGGATATATTTATATTCACCTTTCCTTCCTTCTAATTTATACTGTTTTTTGATTGGAAATTCTGACTTCGGAGGGCTGCTATTTCCATTTACTTATTTGGCAATTGAACCCATTCATTCTACCTCCCATGAGGGAAACTACTACAAATTGGTCACAAATCTAGATGTCATATACTGAATCCTTAGTAGCACAAAAATATATAGAACGTGAGTCCATTATCAACTAAAACACAATAGTGCTACACTGCTACATGCACATACAATTTCACTGGACAAGCTACCTAATATCACTGTATGTATCATCCTTCCATTAATGTGTTCAACCAAGAAAATTCAATAAAGCAAAAGAGAGAAACACCAATGCAGCTGGAAGTTAGCCACTGCACTGAAACAACCATTTCAATTTCTCACATTTTCTTTTTTCATAACATGGGAAAAAATCATACTCAATCAAACTAGAAAATATCAGACACAATCAAACTGGAAAAAAATAAGACCCAATCAAACTGGAAAAAATCAGACACTTCGTATTATTATTGTCATATTCTACTCTCTCTCCTTTGCTCTTTATTTATGAAATTGGAAACCATTTAGTCATCAATTTCAGATTTTCAAAGGAATTAGGACAAAATGCTAGAACAGTAAATCATACTTTGAATAATATGTTTCTAATACCATAACTAACTCACCTGCATTAATGAATATTCTGAGGGGTATACAAGATTTCGAACACTCACGATCAAACCGTCTTGTACAAGAATTTACAATATATGTTCATTCGGTGATGTGATAATAACTTTGTTTAAACTTATCTTAATTCTTTTTAATACCAAAACTCCTGGAAGTACCAACAATTGGATTTCTGAAAAAATTGACGAGCTTACAACTGTTGACCCTATGATGATGTTTCTAAGATAATTCTCATTAGTTAGAGTGATCAAATACCGACATTAAATCCAATTGACGGAGAAGTGCAGTACCCTCGTATACATTTATAAATCCAATTGACAGAGAAGTGCAGTACCCTAGCATATTGTTTTGTTCAGCATTTATAACTCCATTAAGGTCAAAGTACTCAAAAGATACCTAATGTCTTAAGAATCTTAACATAAAGACTATGATGGCGGATACTAAGCTCCAAAAGAGCCATTTATTCCATATCAATATATCATACTCTGAGATAGTCAAATGCTCTTTAATAGTCTCCAAAACCCAATTGATATGGAGTATAGATTCCTCCCTCTAACTTCTAAAGGCTCCATTCCCTTTGCTAAGAGTGCAAAGAAAACCCTTCAACATTAACAGGTAAAATGAAATTACAAAATGACAATTCAGCCATACCTATCAAATCACGCGTCAAGATAGTAAGATAAAATTTCACCTAATTCAGCTTTGTATGCACCCATAACATAAAAAATAAATTGTAAGGACGATAAAAGGATGATATGCATATCTTCAGGACATCTACTGAAAGTCTGAGATACATTATTGATATTTCATTCTAGAAAAAACTGATGCAAAGAAAAGGAGAAACTAAAAGAAAATAACTCCAAAAAAAGACATACATCCCTACTATCAAAACAAATGTCGAGCATAATTCTCCAAACCTCACAAAAAATTGGAAAACAACTCTAATTTCATAATTCCCCAAATTGCAACAAATACAACTCAATTAACAAATTTCAAAATGGTCTATGATATTTAAACAATAATTAGAACTCCAAAATAATTATTTATTTTAAACCCTAAAATCGAATTGACTCGCAAATCAATAGGAAAAAGAACTCCAAATTCATCTAAAACCCTAACATAGAAACACAATACTTGAATTAGATGGGGTAATTAGCCGAGGAAGTGAGAAGCTAGAGAAACCGCAGAGAAGCGTAGAAAAGAACAAGCAATGGGGAAATATAAACTTCATCTAATCAGGGAGCTAGTATAATTTAAACAATCAAGAAACTCTCAAATTAACAATAAAGCATACAATTTCTGCAACAAAAGTTACAAAAGAACCTAACCTGGAAGATCGAGTTACTAGAGAAAATGCATCCCATACACCAAGGAAGCAGCAAATAAAAAATCAGAGGATGCTCTCCAATAAAAAAAAACCAGAGGAAACAACGAATTTAACTTGAATTTGTTGGCCGAATTGTGATTCAATTGGGATTTTCCATGAATATATAAAATGAAGTGAGATAAAAGTGGGATGAACTGGGAGGATTGAGAGATTTGATTGGAATTCATTAATGGTGCTGAAGGTGAGGAGGAGTGAAGACGGATTCATCAGGAAATCTGATAGATGGAGGTTAGGTTTTGGAGGTAGATCGGTGAGGAGGTTGAGGGAAACGTGGGAGATGGAGTGAGTGTAAAGCGCGATTCATCGAAAATTTTAGGAGAATTAGGCGGGATTTTGTTTTGCCTGAATGTATAATTGGTTTTGCGGGCTTAAAAACATGTGGGTTCCACGTGTTTTTTTTTTTGCTAGTAGCGACGCTTTAGACCGTCGTAATATATTTCGGCTCTCTAAAGCGTCGTAATTTGCAAATTAATATTCGCGGCCCCAAAGCTCCTGCGACCCTTTGTCACACTGTCGCAATTATTCCGTCTAAATATGTACTCTTTTCTTGTAGTGAATCCTAATTTTGCTAGGCAACCTAGAGGGCCCTCCATGTATGGTCCCCACCAAGGCTATGGCCAAGGA
This sequence comes from Spinacia oleracea, assembly GCF_020520425.1. Classification (NCBI taxonomy): domain Eukaryota; kingdom Viridiplantae; phylum Streptophyta; class Magnoliopsida; order Caryophyllales; family Amaranthaceae; genus Spinacia; species Spinacia oleracea. The sequence goes on along the minus strand of NC_079490.1, from coordinate 61,181,701 downwards.
AGTGGGTATGATAGCCAAAATCGAGGTGGCTATAGAGCACAAGGCTATCAAAGCCAAGCGCCCTATGGTCAATCTCAAGGTTTTGGAAATCAAAGCCAATACAACCAAGGGAGTTATAATCCCAACCATCAAGGTGGAGGGGGTTATAACTACTCTTATGGGAAATTTAGGGGTGCCTCAAGTGGGGGTTATCCTTTGAACTCGGGAGGTCCTTATGGTGCATCTCAATCGCCACCTCCCGGGTTCAATGGACCGAGGACCTTTGGCAACCAATATCAAGCAAACCTTAGTGGTTATGGCGTTGCACCTCCACCACTCCCGCTTCTCAAGTCTAATCTTGAGGCTCTCATGGAGTCGTTTGTGGGGGCGCAAGCCAAGAAGAATGTCGAGTTTGAGGATGGATTCAAACAATCCAACACTCACTTGAAGATGATTGAGACCCAACTATCTCAACTTGAAAGTACCTTTAGGGAACATCATGCGCATGCTTGTCTCCCACCCCAAAGTCATGCTCCAAGGCAAATGAATGCCATAGTGACAAGGAGTGGGAAGATCTTAGATGATTCTCCTCGAGCTAGTAAGGTTTCTAAGCCTAATGGGAAGGATCAAGAGGGAGTCATTGAGTCTAGTGACAATAATGTGGTAGAAGAGGAGCCTCCCATCAATGATGTAGGTGAAACTCCTATACCAAAGGAGGCAACTCTCCTACCTCTCCTCACTCCTAAACTTCTCTATCCCCAAAGATTCATAAGGCACAAGTTGGACGTGCAATCCTCAAAATTCCTTGATGTTCTTCGAAATTTGCACATCACCCTCCCCTTTACGGAAGCATTGAAACAAATGCCTACCTACTCAAGATTTTTCAAGGAAATCTTGAGTGGGAAGCGAGATTGCGACGTAAAGGAGACGGTGAACCTCACCGAGAATTGTAGTGCTATCATTCTCAACCAAATGCCACCCAAACTCAAAGACCCGGGAAGTTTTTCTATCCCATGTGCTATTAAGGAGCTTGAAATAAGCAATGCCTTGTGTGATTTGGGTGCTATTGTTAGTATACTACCTTATTCGGTGTTTGCCAAGCTTGACGTTGGAGATCTTGTCCCAACCAACATCACCTTGCAACTTGCCGACCGTTCGGTCAAGTATCCTATTGGCAAGGTTGAGGATGTTCCACTAGTTGTTGGCGAGCTTACTTTCCTTGTGGATTTCGTCGTCTTGGACATTGATGAGGATGCCCATACCCCCATTATCTTGGGGAGGCCATTTTTGGCCACCGCGGGTGCTCTTATCGATGTGCAAGAAGGACTAATCACTTTGAAAGCGGGAGACGCCAAGGCTAGTTTCAAGCTTGCAATTGATGAACATTGTTGCTCTAAAATGAAAAGTTGCATGAAAATTGACACTCTTGCTTGTGTTGAGAACAACCACTCTTGTGGTAATTCTTCTAACGATTTTTATGTTTCTAAGTGTGCTAATGAGCTTTCTAGGTCCTCTCTTGATGACAAGGATGTCCATGGAGTCCCAAAGGCGCTTGGGGATGAGCTTGATGATGTTGTAACCATCCCCGAGATATTTGAAATGCATGTTGATGATGATAATGGAGCTAAACCCTCCAAAGTGTTTCATGGATCGGCTAAGAAAGCCAAGCAGTCCAAGAAAGCTAAGAGTCCATCGAGTCCCGAGGAGGGGCATGTTGGTGGATTATTTGGTTTCCGCCTCTTGAATGATGATGTCGGTAAGATCTTTGTGCCCAAAGGGGCAAAGAAATGCATGTTGACTAGTGTTGACCTTAGGTTGGTTGTGTTCGACCCCCCTTGACCTTTTTGGGGGGGGGGGGGGGTCCGTCAAGCTAATGACGTTAAACGAGCGCTACCGGGAGGCAACCCGTGTATTGATCTCATTCTTGTCCCCCCATGAGTTTTGGGGGGATTCGTCAAGCTAATGACGTTAAACGAGCGCTACCCGGGAGGCAACCCGGTTGTCTAACTCTTGTCCTAATTTGTTTTTGTTCTTAAATTTTTGTTTTCATATTTTTATTTTTCTTTTTTAATAAATAAGTATGATGAGATGGGGGTGCATTAGTTGAGCATGGGCCAAAAGGCATTATTCCAGTTCTGTGCGATCGCACAGCTGATTCGTGCGGTCGCACAAAACTGGAAATTTGAGTCAGTAGCTCCCCGCAGTTTCGTGCGATCGCGCTCGTCTTCTGTGCGATCGAGCTCGAGCCAGTGCGATCGCATGAATATTTTGTGCGCTCGCACAGATATGCGTCGTGCGATCGCACGGTTATTTTGTGCGCTCGCACGGGTCGGGCAACCCGGTTCTGCGATCGTGTTTATCAGGAAACACACCCCTTTCTTTTTCATTTCTTACTTTCATTTTTCATTTCTTCACCATCTCTCCACTTTTCTCTCTACTCAAACTCCTCAAATTCCATTTCCTACTCAATCCCACTCACACATTTCACTCTAAATCACTCACATTCACAAATTCATCTTCTTCCCTCACTTCAAAACCAATAATTTTAGATTTCTTCTCAAAAACCCCCAATTTTTAGGATTTGTGTGAACTTTGATTTTATGATTCTTTGTTGCAATTGGAGCTTTGGAGTTTGCTTTTGGGCGATCTTGTCTTCCTCCCTTACTTTTGGTGACGATTTCTAACCCTTCTTTCTCCATTTTTCTTTACATTTAGGCTCATTGTTCATATTATTTGAGTGAAATTCTGAAATTTTTGATTTTGATTGTTTGGATTTGCATGTTTGTTTTTGTGTTTATTGCTTGATAGTCTAGGCTTGCTATGCATGTTTCATTGTTAATATTTGTAAAGACTAGTCTATTGGTAGATTTTTGGTAAAATGTTGGTGGAATTCTAGTTGGGTTGCTGTTTTTGGTTGATGAGGATTGTTTGAAGTACTCTTGTTCGCATTGAACTTGAGTGGTGCATTGGTACTTGTTTGTGATAGTTTTAATAGTAGATTGTAGTTTTTTTTGACTAACTTAGTTTTTCCTTTTGCTTTGGATTGTGTTTTTTTCTTACTTGTGTGTAGATTTTTGCTCCCTACGGCTCATCATGAAGACAAAACGATTAAAGAAGGGACCTAACTCCCAACCGAACAAGCGCAAGGCTATCACCCCTCCGGCCTTCGAGACTTACAGAATTTCATTTCCGGAGCAACGGTCTTGGACTTACTTTGAGGAATTGTCTAAGCAAAACATCCGCCCGACAAAATTCTATGACAAGAAGGCCGTTCAAACTTTGGGGTTTGAGAAGGAGCTTAACACTTTGATTGAGGGGCTCGATCTCGAGGAGTTTGTGGGAATGAGTACCAAGACTTACAAGAGGGTCACTCTCGAGTTTCTTGCCTCGGCTAGGAGGCGTCGAGTTCATGAGAATGGAAAAGAGTCGGTCGAGCTTCATTTTCAAGCATTCAATAATCAACATGTGCTCACCGACGAAGCGATCAATGATTTCTTCACTATCTACCCAAACCGGGGTCTTTCGTTAACCCGGTGGCAGAGTGTGCGGATTCTTATGATGAGAATATTTGGTGGGGAGAGCTCACAGGAGAGGAGAAGAAGTTCATTTCCTCCTCGGCGAAGTCATCTTTTTTTCATCACCCCGCCACCCGTTACTTGAACCGCATGCTCCTATACGCGGTCTTTGCAAAAGGGGCCACCGGATCCTTGTCAAGTCCGGAACTTGGGGCCCTATGGCTAGCTACTGAAAAGGATGAAGGGATCTTGGATTTTGGGCAGCTTTTGATCACCCGGATAATTGAGCATCGTGACGGGAAACCAACTAGTGGGGATATTCTATTAGGTGGGATGCTCACTCTTCTCTTGGGGGCACTCTCCGGTGATCCTTATGAGCACACCCTAGTTGAGTTGGATGAGGTTCCCGGAGGGGAGTTCCTTGACTTGAGGACGCTCTCCAATGCCAAGTGGATCAAGGCTACAAAGAATGATAAGTATATTTGGACTGTGAAGCAACGAGATTGATGCATTCTCCCCAATCCTACCATCACTTCTTGGACTCCCAATGTCCGGTATTTGCTTCCCCGCGATCCTCAATTCATTGCCCAAGAACAACGGTTTCCTCCTCCTCAACCCGCTCCCGCTCCGGAGTCTCTTCCCCGTGGTCATCCTCCTATCTCGGAGCCTTCCCCTAATGAGGGTGGTACGTCCTTTTCCTCCTCTCCTTTTGATTTCCATGGCTTGCAATCTACCCTTGCGGCTATCTTGCAAGGACAAGAGAACCAAGCTCATACCTTGGCTTCTTTTGCTCCTCGAGGGAGCCGCACGGGGGATTCTTATCCCGATTATGACTCGTCCTACTACGGTAGGCGGTGTACGACTTCCATGTTGACAACGGGGACTTTGCCCCCTATGTCAACTATCCTTATCACCCTCCCCAACAAGGGCCCATCCCTAGTTGGAATGAGGAGCGTACACCCACTTACCCGTATTGGACGGGCCCATCCCAACCCGGTGTCACTCCTCCCTCTTTTCCGCCTTATGATTATACCATGATGGGCGGGAGTGACTACCGCGGTGACCCCATGTATCCCACCTCCCCACTGGTAGATCGGCCAGATGGTTGGCCCGAGGATTTCACCGGGTGGCCTAGGGGGTACACGGGAGGTTGGGATGGTCCCCGAGGAGAGCCACCCCATGGCAATTACCCCCTTCGGCCCGAATATGGTTGTCCGCCTTTTACCGATGCTTCGGGGCCCGATGTGGACCCCACCTACAATTTCACCCCGTTCACCGCCGATGAGGCTCGTGCTCATCGCCTTGAGCGGGATGACTATTGGAGGGTTTATGATTCGAAGGGTAAGGCGCATGCCCCGGGTCCTTGTTCTTAGGGTTCACTCCATTTCTCCCTCATCTTGATGTGATGGTATGCTTGCGATTAGCTTGGGGGAGAAATGCGGAGTGGGGGTTTGCTTAGGGATCTTTTGAAGCTTGTTGGTGTTGTTGGTCTTCTTGCCGCTTCGTGTGGTTGTACATATGATGATGATGAGTCTATGATGATACTTTTGGTGTGTTTTGGCCATTTGGCCCTTGTCTACTCACATTTTTTCTTGCTTGTTTTTTAGCATTATTTTGGTATGTTTCATTGCGGTGGGTTCACACTTCCACCTTATGCCTTGTCCGTCTTTATTTTGGTGAGTTTGTTCAGGTTTTAACGGCTCTTTGCGGGACTTGCTCCCACGACAATTCCGGTAACATCCTTCTAACTTTATTGCATACTTTAGGGGACGGGCATACATCATGTTGGGGAATTTGGTTGGATGGGTAGTTGTGCCCCTCCTTGCTTGGTTTTAAGCCTTGAGGACATGGCCTAATTCTAGCTTGGGGGGAGTTTTGTTGTGTGGTTGCCTACTTGTTGTTGCTCATTGCTATGAATCATACCATTATGTGCTTGTTTCTTTGTTTTTAGTTTGATTTAGTTTGATTTTAGTTTCTTTTCTTTTTGTTTGTTTTGTTTGTTTCTTTTTGTTTCCCTTTTTGGTGTGTTTTCTTATTTTCTTCCTTTTTCTTTTTGTTTTGATTTCCTTTTCGTCAAGGCAAGTTTTTCTAGGTTTTCTTAGGCAATATTCTTGATTGGGGCATATAAAATTGGAACTTGTAGATTAGAATGCTTTTATTCCTAATTGGTAGATTTTTACACGGTTCTTAATGTCTTGGGTCGAGTCTAGGATTTGGTGTCAAGAAAGTTGGTTGAACTATGGGTAGCATGCGTCATGAACTCTTGGCTTGTGGTAAGATGGTGTCGATTTCTCTAGTGATTTGAAGCCGGAGAGAATGGTATTTGCTCCCTTGTGAGGTTCATGTTCAAAAAAATTAGCCCAAACACATTTTCATATATTGAGTGGCATGGATCCTTAGCATTGACTTTCTTGTCTCCCGAGTTTGACCATTTCCTTCCCGAGACCGCGACCAAACTACTTTAGGGGACGATAGAGGCATTCCTTTCGGTGACTATTTTTCTTTTTAATTTAGGACTTTGTTTTCTATTTTTCATATATTTTTGTTTGCATTTGCCCCTTTGCTAGCCATTTGAGCCTTGACCCTTCATTTCTTATGAGCACATTACAAGCCTAATAGCCTTTGTTTTATTTTCACCCTTAGAAGTGATAGTGAAGCTTAGAGTTATGATGCTTGTTGTTTTGGATTGATTATGCAAAGTTGAGGAATGAATGTTGTTTTGTATGAATGGCAAAGTTTTGGAAGAATGTTGTATATAGTGAATAAGTGATGCAAAAGCAAAAAGAGAGTAAAGTTTTGAAAAAGCCAAAAAAAAAATATAGAGAAAAACAAGGCATGAAAAGTTTCATTTGAAACACAAAAAAGAGGAAAATCAAATCAAGGAAAAAATGCAAAAAGAGTTGTAGTTTAGAATTGTTGTTGAATAAGCTTGGGGGTACCCCAAATAAGTGGTACGAGTTTGTGTTTGGTTCAAAATGCTTGAGTTTAGTTCTATCATTGCGCTTCACTTTAGGTATGAGCACCAAATTGCCAAATTTGTTCCGCACCTTACCCCTAGCCTACGTTACGCCCTAAAAGCCCTCTTGACCCTTTAGAGTTGAGTCATTGTCGGTGGAGGGAGGATTTGGTCAAGCCTAAGGAACAAGGTTGTCATGCTAAGATATCGGGTAGCCTAATATTGATTTTTTGGCGCCTTCGCGGTGTCTTGAGACGCTATTCTCAAGGGTGGATAAGATCTAGAGATTTGACGTGGTATGCCCTGATGTAGGGGGATTGACTAGTGCTTGCCCTTAGTTCGCTTTACTTGATGCTCGAATCTTTCACTCGATTTAGGACATTAGTTAGCGTGTACTCATTTATTTGATTAAGTAATATTAGTGTTCTTCTATACTTGTTCCATAATAAGGCCCATCTTGGATTTTGTAGTTTAATTTCTTTTCTTTTCTTCTTCTTTTCTTTCTTTCTTTTCTTGGTTTGTGTTTTCCATTTTAGTCTTGCCTTGATTAGATTTGCTAGATTTTGATTTTGGTAAATTTTTAGAATTGGATTAGTTGCTCATTCTTCCCTAGTTGAGTTTTGTTTGCTAGAGACAACAAACGCTTAGCTTGGGGGAGTTTGATGAGCGGCATTTATGTCGCTCTAAGCCTAGGATTTTGTAGAATTTGATTATGCTTTTTGATAGTTTTGCATAGTTTTGTTGCATTTTTATCCCCTTATTCCATCTTTGTACTTTTCAGGTAAAAATGTTGAAAATGATGAAAAATGGCTGAGAATTGCTCGAACAGGGCCCGTGCGATCGCACGGAGTTTATGTGCGTTCGCACGGGTCAGAAAAGTTGCCTCCAAAGTCAAGCAGGTTCGTGTGCTCGTGCCCCAAGAGTGTGTGTTCGCACAAATCTGGAAAAGCGATGCAGGAACTATATGGGAATTTGTGCGACCGCACCAGAGAAGAGCTCGTTCGCACGAATCTGGAAAATCGATGCAGGAATTATGAGTGATTTTGTGCGATCGCACCACAGAGGAGCCCGCTCGCACGGAATTTCGGTGGGCTCGCACTGAATTCCTGTGCGAGCACATGAGGATTTATGAAGAATTGGCCAAGTCAAAACCGTGCGATCGCACGGTTGCTGAGCACGATAGCACGGATCGAAGGAGGAGAATCGTCGCTGAGCTTGTTCGCATGGAATCACAGCACGATCGCACAGGTGCGATCGCAGCTGGGTATGCCCGTTCGCACGGCTGCGCGGGATTCAGTTTTCGAGTTTAAATCTCTTATTTTCGGGGTTTAGTAAAAATAGAATTTTCTTTATTTTCATTAACAATTAATTTCAGAAATACATTTTAGGAGGTTTTAGATATTTTGCTCTTCAAGCTAGTGTTCTAGAGAGAGAAACTCATTGATTTCAAGCTTCAAATCTGTAATTCCTTCAACTCTTCTTTTTTTCTTGCAATTTAATTCTTAGTTTCTTAATTCTTGCTCTTGCTTTGTTGTTGCTTGTTCTTCAATTCCTTAATTTCTTGAATTCTTGATTTCATTGATTGAAGTTACTTTGATTTTCAATTTGTGATTTGATTATGCAATTGAACTATTAATTCTCTTCTCCTACTCCTTCAATTTCATGCTTGCTAGCTTAGAATTAATGGATTGCTTGATTTCTAGAATGGCTAGTGAGTAGAATTAGGTTAGGGAAAGGGGAGAATCTAGGGGCTTAATTAGGGGAAATTGTTGATTGATTGTTGGTTGATTCATGTGATTAAATATGATTTGATGATAGGATATCCATGCTAGTTGAGTGGTAGTTGCAAATGCTATTCGATTAGATTCACATGGAACCATAGGATAGGTTTGGCGAGAGATTGTGGGCCTATCTTGTGTGATGAATTGGCGGTGCCTATTATATGCTAGTTCGTTTAATCTAGGATTAGGCGAGAGCTCTTCCGTGGATTAGACGCTTAGCGTTCCCTATCCGAGAGGTGGCGGGTTCGTCTTTAGATGCCATTTGCCTAATCACCATTTTGTTGCATGAACACCATTGCTAGATAGTTGAATTCATTTCCCCCTGTTTCCTTAGCCTATCCTCGACTCCCTAACGTTTCCCTTTCTTGATTCAATTTTTCAATAATTCTTAGTTTTAGATTCTTAAAAGTGACAATTCAAAACCAAATCCTTGTTCGAACTAGATTGACTTTCAAACTCAATAACCACCGTTTCTTTGGGACAATCCCTTTGAAGGAAATAATACCCTTGGTCCAAGTATGCATTAAATATCAAGTCTAATAAATGCGGTTCAGTATTAATTAACAAGTTAATAATTCAGTGAGATCAAGTGAGCTGAATGCCTAGCTAGAGGCCGCTTCAGTTCAAGTGGAATTAATAATATTAATCCACAGCTTACTTTTGACTGAACCCGTAGGGTCACACAAATAGTACGTAAACGGATCAAGTATTTAATGGCATTAAATACTCCATCTATGGATATTCGGAATCGACGGACCTTGGTTTCAGTGGGAGCTAAGATCGTCAAAGGCAAGCAAATGAATACTCCGGAAACGATGATATTGCCGGAAACGGAAATATGGATCGTACCGGAAATATAAATATTATCCAAGTCGTAGATGTTGCCGGAAACGGAAACATGGTACGTATCGGAAAATATAAATGGAAATGGAAATATTGCCGGAATCGGAAATATTGCAGGAAACGGAAATATTGTCAGAATCGGAAATATTATCGGAATCGGAAAATAATTTCGGAAACGGATATATTAAATATTTGTTCGAAACGGAAATTAATTCCGGAATCGGAAATATTAAATATTGTTCGTATCGGAAATGAATTCCGGATTCGGGAATTTAATCGGAAAGTGTATCGTATGAATTAGCATCGGACGAGGCTTGCTAGACGAAGGCCCAGCACAAGGCCATGCCAACGCCCAGCAAGCCACACGCCAAGTGCTCGACCAGGCCCAGCGCAAGGCCAGGCCCAGCCAAGCACTGGAAGGCGCGCACGAAGCCCATGGGCTGCGAGGCCGCATGCGCTGTGCGCTCGGCGTGGGCCGCAAGGCCTGCGTGCGGGCGTGCATGCGTGTGCGTGTGCTCGTGTTCGTAACGAATCCTAATCCTATCGGAATTCGTGCATTGATTAAATCCTAATCCTAAAAGATTAAATTTATTATTTAGAGTTCTATTACGATTCTAATTAATAAATCCATATCCTAGTAGGATTATAATTCCTTTCCATAAACTCTATAAATAAGGGCCTAGGGTCACATATTTAACAGACGATTTTGAAGTATTCAAAGGTAAGATTTTTAAGCAAAAATCAGCCAAACACTTGCAACCTAAATAACCGAAAATCCTAGTAACCTTAAGGGCGATTCTAGTTGGTCAATCTTAAGGTGGATCCGGACGTGCTGTGGACTATCTACGGAGGGACGACACTTGGAGTCCTAAAGACTTGTTCTTGTTCGGTTCGAGCGGCAGCTAGGGAGGGCACGCTTCAAAGCGTATGCATCTGAATTATGCTAAATGATTATGTGTTAATAATACGGATTTTTCATGAAATACCCCTCAATTTTCACGAAATTCACCAAATGCCCCTCAACTTTCAGAAATTCACCAAATGCCCCTCACCTTTAATATAATACCCAAACTACCCTTATTAATGACGCGCCGTTAGTCCGCCGTTAGTCCGCCGTTAGCCTACTTTTCTAATTCACCAAAAGCCCCTACAATGTAACTTATTTCACCAAATACCCCTATTTTAAATATAATTCACCAAATGCCCAAATGTAAAAATTACCTTTTTAAAGCCCAACGGCTAGTTTTTTGGGATTGAAAAATAGCCGTAGCTTATTGTTTTAGTATAAATAACCCTGTTCTGAGTGTTTATTTAGTCACCAAATTGTTTTGTTGTAGTTTCATCTCATTTTGTGTCATGAGTTATCATTCAAAATCATCATCCACACATAATGAGTCCACATATGTTAGAGTGCCAAATAAAATCTGTTATCGTGGGAGGAAATTTGTCATTCGTAGCTCCGATACAACACTCAATCCACAAAGGGTATACTACAAGTGTGATCCAAGCAACAATGGCGAATATGCTTAATTATGATGTTTTTGATCCATACTACATATTGTTTCAGTATATCTGTCACTATATGAACTTATTTTTGAATGGTGAATATGATAATTAATTATGATGTTTTTGAATGGTGAATATGCTTAATCTAGTTTGATAAATGATGTTTTTTTGTGTGTTGAATATGCTTAATCTGTTGCTGATATTTTTAGTACACTTTATTTCTGACACATCTGAAACTATTAGCAGCAGAAATGCTAGATTGATTACAATTTCATGAGGAAGCAGTTTAGTTCCCAAATATGGAGTAATTAACAAGAGAAATACGCAACAAGGCAACACAAGTAAGCATCACGAGTAGCTGCTTCAATTTGTTGTAAAGACAACATAGTAGCACCCCAACTTCCTAGAGGTGCTGCATGACCTTTAAGCACGTAAAAAAACAATTCTTTACCCGGTGTAAATAGATTCGTCAAATATTGCAATCCAAATGTTTTGAACTTTTCATTGGTTTGTTTTTAATCTTGTTTAACAGTTACAACCAATTCACCCAAATCAAAAGCATTACTGCATTGAATCCCATAATCTCTGTTCAACGCTTTAAGACAGTTTTTCATTTTAACAGCAACAAAGGTAAGCTCTTGTCTTTGGAAGAACTAGGCCAGTGAACAAATAGGTTTATTAATCCGCAACAACTGGATAATCAAGCAATTGTTGAAGAAACACAGCTTCACTATGGCAACGTTTTCAGCAAGTTGGTGTTTGGTGTCATCTTGACAGTAGTGTCTTTCGATGTCTAGTCCTATTATGGACATGTGGTTGTCGCTAGAGCTACGGATTTTTGACAGCAACTTCCTCAAACTATGATTAAGCTCAGTTATGGTGTAAACTAATGTTGTATTCGCATCTAATAATAAAAAGACTCTCACTTGTCTTAAAAAAAATGGAGAGAGAGAACCCAACCCCAACCAAACCCCAACCCCAACCAATGGACAATTGTTAGCCGGAGAAAACCCAGAAACGCCACCAACAAATTAGCACGGAGAACCTGCTTCATCAATTTCCTCCCCCGTAACACCAGCCGACAAGGACTGTTCCATCTTTTCGGTCGACATACACATGCCCAAAAACTAGCCGTTGGGCTTTAAAAAGGTAATTTTTACATTTGGGCATTTGGTGAATTATATTTTAAAATAGGGGTATTTGGTGAAATAAGTTACATTGTAGGGGCATTTGGTGAATTAGAAAACTAGGCTAACGGCGGACTAACGGCGTGTCATTAGTAAGGGTAGTTTGGGTATTATATTAAAGGTGAGGGGCATTTGATGAATTTCTGAAAGTTGAGGGGCATTTGGTGAATTTCGTAAAAATTGAGGGGTATTTCATGAAAAATCCGTTAATAATATGTTTCCTGGCTTTTATGGTTTTTCCGCATGATTTATGTTTAGTCATATGTATCATAACCTAACAGTGGTATCACGAGCATCTTATTATTTTCATAATCTAAATTGCATGAACATGGTTAAATTTTACAAATTTTCAAAGAATTAAAGGGTGATTAATTTTCGTAATTGATTTCAAATTGCGTTTATCTAATTATATGTACGCAGTTTTTCGGCAGTTTCTTCGTTACTCATCCAAATCGAGTGATTTTTGTGTCAATTCCGCATGTAAAACGCATTCTAAAATTTTGACTTTTTTTTTTTTTTTCCGGCCGAACCCAGAATTTCCAAATTCGAAGACTAACTATGACTTTTCGGAGGTTTTAGTTTTTCGAACGCAAAAGTTTGTAAATTTAAGATGTTAAATTAAGTATTTGAGATTCTTGTTGATAAATCTTGAGTTTTTTTATTGACCTACAGTATATGTTTAACAATTATGAATGCCTAGACTTGTTAATTATACAACCTAATTTGTAATTATGATTAATTTGTTGAAATTCGAATAATTTAGAATTGATTTGATTTTCATAATTAATTAATAATTTAATTAGGTACCAATGACTAAAATCCACCATAAAAATTGTTAATTTATGTTAAATTTTTTAATTTTTATGACCTAGAGTTGAATCCATGTTAATCAGAAATTAATTGATTAATAAATTTTCGATTTTTCGCCCTAAAATTATTAAATTAATATGTTTTATTAATTTGTCATTAATTTTAAATTAAAATTTTTTAAATTTTTATGAAAACGCTCATGAATGTTGCACGCACAAAGCAATGGAAGCTACGTGTTACCCTTAAGGGGTGTTGTATAGTGCGGGCACGCGACGACGAGCAAGGGAGCTCGTCGCCCGTGCGGTACGAATGCAGCGAGCAACATAGCGTAGCGCGCGCGCGAAGCAAAGGAGCTGGCCGTGTGTGCTATGCGATGGGCGAGGGCGAGGGGCAAGGCAAGCGAGCAGTCGCGTGTGGGCAGCAAGCAAGCTGCGCCACAGCGCGCACTGCCTCGCGCCAGCGAGCGAAGGCTCGCGCAGCGAGCGCTGGCTCGCGTGCAGCGAGAGGTGCCTTGCGAGGGTGAGCAGCAGCAGCACGACACAGCACAGAGGTTGCGCGCATCGTGGCCAGCGATGGCTGCGTGTGCGTGTGGCCTTTGGCTGTGCGTTGCGTGGTGATGTGCGTACCTTGTGTTACGATTAAATCGTTTTAAATTTTAATTTGAGATTTTCAGTTTGAGTAATTTTAATTAATTTTAAAATTAATAATTTAAATTGCTTTCTTGGGTTTTAATTTTGAATATTATAATTATTATAAATTTTAATTTATTCTAATTATTTTACTCAAAATAAAAAACCTTGAATTAATTTAAATTCAACTGAAAAATAAATTAAATAAAATGGATTCAATTATAAATTTATATGAGCTTTAAATTTTAATTAAATTTGTATGTTTCCGGTTAGACTAGAAATACATTTTTATGTTTAAAATTAGTAAAACATATGAATTTATTGGTTTAAGTGGGAGCAATTTTAGACATAAACTCTTCATTAGGTCTACAAATCCTTTAAGGTTAAACAACTTGATTAGAATTAATAAGGACTGAATAATTGGTAGATTATTGGTGCCCTTGATTAATTGCTGCAAATATTTATGTGATGCATAACGTGTTTTACTAACCAACTATGTGGGCCATTCATGATAATGAATGGGTGAATGGTATATATTGTATATGTACTGTTTTGCAGGTTATGAAGTGACTAGTATGGCCCAAATAGGATAGAAAATATGGTCTGCGTACCATTAATTTGAATGTAATTGGTCTAAAGCACCAAATTTGTTTTTCAATTCAAATATGGTCTGCGTACCATCAAATAGTTGTAATTAGTTTAATTATAGCTTATCCTATTTGAAGAAAATGGCGCCTCCCACGGTGAAATTCAAGACGGAGTTTCCAATCCATTTTCAAGACGGACTTTGAAGTTGAAGCTTCAAGATGAAGTCGGGCCATACTAGATCACATTTATCTTATGCATGTTTTAAGTTATTTATTGCTTTTAAATATGTTTTAAATATGCATGAGATTGTGGCTTGATTATGTTGCATGATTAAGGATTTTAGTTCACTTAAAATCTAACCAACATAGTAAGAGCCTTAAGTTCCAAACTTAAAAATTGAGTTAAAAGGTGCCATGCCAAAATAACACTTACTTGGATATCCTTTTTTCATCGATCTTAGTAATAGTTTTCCGCCATAGCGAGGTGTTACTTATCGATACTAAAGGGGTAAGGTACACAAATAATTGTGAGTACATGTTAGTTTTGGTGAAACTCAACGATATAAGTAAGGAGTCCTTTTATGTCGTGGAAAAATCGATAGGTTTACCTAATAAGTTCTTAGACGTACCTATCAACCAAGAGTAGTTTCTAGACTATTAGCAAAAGGCTTTTGCTTACCTAAAAGATTTTAGAATTGAGTCTAAATACATAATGTTCTTAATTCTTCAATGGTTTTTAGGGTCTTGGAATCATTTTATTCACACCTGCCGGAACAATAAATTCGAATAAAATGCTAATAACTTGTTTGAATTGCATGATTGCTTTAATTTTCAAGTTATTATTCATGATAAATGTTTAGACTTTGCATGCTTCAATGTATGTTTTAATTATTGTTTATAATTAAATATATTGCACTGCAGTAAATTCTTTTAGAAAGGTAACAGTAAATTTCCTCGATTGGTAGTGAATCCAAGAACGATTCACGGAAATGAGAGATGTGAGCAATTTAAAATGTACGTTTATTTTAGCGACTTTTATGGTTGTTTTCGAGTATCAAAGTCGAATGGCAAACCGATTGGTGCTTGTGAATTCAAAATACAATGTAGTTTTGAGATCATAAAGCATTGAGTTTAAACGCTCAGCCTTACCAATGGTTAACAACCTAATATCTTTGTCCATTTAATTCTCGAATGAGTCTAGTCCCTAGACATTCGAATAGATCGATGCTTAGAGAACTTTAGAAACTTCTGGTAAGATCATCTAGTTGAAACAAAATATTCAACATAAATTAAATGGTAAGAACCTTGTTGGAGTGACATTGGACATGTCTAACAAAGTATAAAAGTCAACACTAAAGAATTCAATTCTTAAGACTATAAGAAAGGGTACAAGAAATAGTAAAACAAGGAACAAATGAAAGGAATTTACGATTCCGTTTCTACCTATAAGTTTATGTTTAAAGAGAAGTGACCTAGCAATCAAACTTCCTTGGTATCATATACCGCTTGAGGTTCTTACTTCGGTAATAACTCAAACAATGGAAGCTAGGATACACTAATGGCCTACAAATGGGTAATGAAGCATGGCAATGCTACATTATTTGTAGGGTCATCTAGTTTGTTTTAATTCCTTTCAAAGGCTGGAACTTAATGGCTATTTTGTTCCATAATCAGCATACCTAAATTTCTGTTTTCAAACACAGAAAGACTCACATTCTAGAAAAACAAAAACAATGTTTGTTTGTTTATTTGAATGAAATGGTCAATTACGGGTTGAGTCAATATGCTTGATTAAAACAAAAAACTCTTTAACAATAAAAAATTTACTAGGTTCAAATCAACCCCTTGATTTGAGTTCCATTAATCTTTGGAATTGTTGCTTAGACCATGTCAACAAGTTAACATTCGAAAAGCTCTATTTTGATGGACTTTTTAAGTTGATTGATTTCTAGATCATTCAAGACGAGCTAGTCTTACTTGTTGAAAGTAACAAAAGATATGAACTATTGTTAGAACGCCTAGACGATAGAGTTCAAAGCTAAATAAAGGTTTTATGACTTTATTATTTCACACAGATTTGAGTGAATATAGGTTTATTTACTCAATGTTATATAAGTTTGAATCTGTTTGGCTAGTTCAAAGATTCAGAAGTATAAATCCCACTTGGCAAGAAATCATAAAGATCTAGGTTAGATCATGTTGATGATTACTTAAGTCAAGAATGATCGTCAATGATTGTGTGTAGTAAAATTCACAATCTAGCTCCATAAGATATGACATATCTAAGTTGGAATGATCGAAGTTGATTAGTACTTGATTCGATCAATGATGGATTATAAAGACTTTTCCTATAATTTCAAAAACAAAATGCTCAACTACCACCAAACTAAACCAAAATTCGTCAAAGCTATTGAAAAGAAATTTCAGAATATCTTTTCATCATATATCTAAAGAGTTCCTAAACTCAGTGGGAGCTTAGTGTTTGTTATTCAACAAACTAAGGCCCAAGTATAGATATATGTTTCATTGTGATTTATTCAAATGAGACACAAGGGTATGGTTTCTACCACGAATTTTTGAAAACATAATGTTTGTTTGCTCGAAATAATGTCCTTTTGGAGATTCGTTTCCAAAATGACAAGTGGGAGAAAATGGACCTCGAAAGTCTTCGAGGCGAACAACAAACATAAATGGACATTCTGGAGGCTTTTCGAAGTTCTTCAGAAAATCCGAACACGTATTCATTAAGGACTTTAGAAGTGGCTTTAAAGAATAGACATCTCTTAGAAGACTTTACGATTGCTTCAAGGAGAACAGAATATTCAAAGGACTTTCAAGTGGCTATTGATATTCTATTGTTTGATGTTCTATACCCAAGTAGGCATAGAGTTCAAGTCACTAAAACTATGAGATTCTTCTATTAGATAGTGAAGAAACATGGAGTTCAGGTCACTAAAGCTATGCGATTCTTCTATTAGATAGTGAAGAAACCTACAACTTGCAGTCAAACTATTATCATGTAAATTAATGAGTTTGTGACTTGTAAGAAAGCTATGACGAAATATAGATTCCCTAAAATGGTTAGAGGCCATATATAGACTCAATGTTTTAAATGGTTAGAGGCCATAAAACATACTTAATGTTTTGATGACAAAATTGAAATTTTGTTGATTTGCAAGAATAGTTTCACACCTATTGGTTGCAAGTTTGTTTTAGGGATAAAATGAAGGAAATAATGCCCTTGGTCCAAGTATGCATTCTATGTTAAGTCTAATAAATGCGGTTCAGTATTAATTAACAAGTTAATAATTCAGTGAGATCAAGTGAGCTGAATGCCTAGCTAGAGGCCGCTTCAGTTCAAGTGGAATTAATGATATTAATCCACAGCTTACTCTTGACTGAACCCGTAGGGTCACACAAATAGTACGTAAACGGATCAAGTATTTAATGGCATTAAATACTCCATCTATGGATATTCGGAATCGACGGATCTTGGTTTCAGTGGGAGCTGAGATCATCACAGGCAAGAAATGAATACTCCGAAAACGATGATATTGCCGGAAACGGAAATATGGATCGTATCGGAAATATAAATATTATCCAAGTCGTAGATGTTGCCGGAAACGGAAACATGGTACGTATCGGAAAATATTATCGGAAATGGAAATATTACCAGAATCAGAAATATTGCCGGAAACGGAAATATTGTCAGAATCGGAAATATTATCGGAATCGGAAAATAATTCCGGAAACGGAAATATTAAATATTTGTTCGAAACGGAAATTGATTCCGGAATCGGAAATATTAAATATTGTTCGTATCGGAAATGAATTCCGGAACCGGGAATTTAATCGGAAGCGTATCGTACGAATTAGCATCGGACGAGGCCTGCCGGACGAAGGCCCAGCTCGAAGCCAGGCCATCGCCCAGCAAGCCAAACGCGCGCCACAAGCCCAGCCAAGGCAGCGCCCAGGCCTACCGCAAGGCAGGCCCAGCGCGCGCCAAGGCCACGGCTGCGTGGGCCTCGCTGCGTGGGCTGCTGCTCGCACGCACGCGCATGGGCGGCCCATCGTGGCTGCCGTGTGTGTGTGTGTGTGAGTTTGTGTTCATGCACGATTCCTAAAACGTGCAGAGTTCGGTTAATGATTAAATTCCTAATTCTATTTGATAAATTAATTAAATAAGAGTTTTATTATAATTCTAATTTAATTAATTCGTATCCTAATAGGATTCCAATTCTCTTTCCATACCCCTATAAATATGTGGCCTGGGTTCACAATTTATAACGAGTTTTCAAGTATTCAAAGTGAGTTTTTGAGAGAAAAATTCAGTCACACATCTTGCTCAAAAGTGCCGAAAATTCTAGTACCTTAAGGGCGATTCTAGTTGGTCAATCTTAAGGCGGATCCGGACGTGCTGTGGACTATCTAAGGAGGGACGACACTTGGAGTCCTAAAGACTTGTTCTTGTTCTTGTTCGGTTCGGGCGCAGCTAGGGAGGGCACGCAACAAAGAGTATGCATCTAAATTATGCTATATGATTATGTGTAAATAATATGTATCCTTGGGTTAATGGTTGTTTCCGCATGATTTATGTAATATCATATGTATCATAACCTAACAGTGGTATCACGAGCCCCTTATTATTTTCATAATCTAAATTGCATGAACATGGTTAAATATTACAAATTTGCAAGAATTAAAAGGGGTGATTAATTTTCGTAATTGTTAATTAATTGCAAATTGCGTTTATTTAATTATACGTACGCAGTTTTTCGGCAGTTTCTTCGTTACTCATCCAAATCAAGTGATTTTTGTGTCAATTCCGCATGTAAAAGGCATTCTAAAATTTTGACGAAAATAGTCTTTTTCTGCCGAACCCAGAATTCTCAAATTCGAAGCTTAACTATGACTTTTCGAAGGTTTTAGTTTTTCGAATGCAAAATTTCGTAAATTTAAGATGTTAAATTAAATATTTGCGATTCTTGTTGATAAATCTTGAATTTTTGATTGACCTACTGTATATGTTTAACAAGTTTGAATGCCTAGCCTTGTTAATTATGCAATCTAATTTGTAATTATGATTAATTTGTTGAAAATTAGAATAATTTAGAATTAATTTGATTTTCATAATTAATTATAATTTAATTAGAAACCTATGATTAAAAACCACCATAAAAATTGTAAATTTATGATAAATTTTAAATTTTTTATGACCTAGACTTGAATCCATGACAATCGGAAATCAATTGAATAATAAATTTTCGATTTTTCGCCCTAAAATTATGAAATTAATATTATTTATTAATTTGTCATTAATTTTAAATATAAATTTTAAATTTTTATGCGATTCGTTCATATAACTTGCACGCACAAAGCAATGGACGCTTCGTGTTACCCTTAAGGGGTGTTGTATAGTGCGGGCATGCGACGACGAGCAAGGGAGCTCGTCGCCCGTGCGGCACGAATGCAATGAGCAAGGCATGGTGCACGAGCACAAGGCAGCAGCCCTGCCTTGTGTCGTGGGCCACGAGCTATGAACAAATGGGCATGGGCGAAAGGCACGCCAAGGCAGTCGCGTGTGGGCAGCAAGCGAGCTGCGCCACAACGCGCACTGCCTCGCGCAAGAGCGCGCAGCCTCGCGCGCAGCGAGCGCAAGCTCACTTGCCACGAGCGCTGCGCCCAGCGTTGATCGCGCGCGATGGCTCGCGCGCACAGCGAGCGATGTCGCGCGCACAGCGAGCGATGTCGCGCGCACAGCGAGCGATGTCTCGCACGCACAGCGAGCGATGGAGCGCGCGCAGCGTGCGCTGGCGCGCGCGCAGCAAGCACCACAGTATGCGATGGCTTGCGATGAAGATGCAGCAGCTATGCGACGAGCGCATGGGCTGCGCGCACATGGCCAGCGATGGCTGTGTGCGTGCGGCCCATGGGCGTGCGATGCGTAGGGTGTTTGCGTTGCGATTAGATCGTTTTGAATGTTTAATTTGAAATTTTTCAGTTTACGTAATTTTAATTAATTTTAAAATTAATAATTTAAATTATTTTCTTGGATTTTGATTTTGAATATTGTAATTATAATAAATTTTATTTATTCTAATTATTTTACTAAAATTAAAATCATGAATTAATTTAAACAC
The DNA here is from genome assembly GCF_020520425.1 of Spinacia oleracea. Lineage (NCBI taxonomy): Eukaryota > Viridiplantae > Streptophyta > Magnoliopsida > Caryophyllales > Amaranthaceae > Spinacia > Spinacia oleracea. The sequence continues at coordinate 61,161,768 of NC_079490.1, read as the reverse complement.
GACTGAAATTAAATTAAACTTTTTGGATTCAATTATAAATTTATATGAGCTTTAAATTTTAATTAAATTTGTATGTTTCCGGTTAGACTTGAAATACATTTTTATGTTTAAAATTAGTAAAGCATATGAATTTATTGGTTTAAGTGGGAGCCCTTTTAGTCATAAACTCTTGATTAGGTCTACAAATCCTTAAGGTTAAAACAACTTGATTAGAATTAATAAGGACTGAATAATTGGTAGATTATTGGTGCCCTTGATTAATTGCTGCAAATGTTTACGTGATGCATAATGTGTTTTACTAACCAGCTATGTGGGCCATTCATGATAATGAATGGGTGAATGGTATATATTGTATATGTACTGTTTTGCAGGTTATGAAGTGACTAGTATGGCCCAAATAGGATAGAAAATATGGTCTGCGTACCATTAATTTGAATGTAATTGGTCTAAAGTACCAAAGTTATTTTTCAATTCAAATATGGTCTGCGTACCATCAAATAGTTGTAATTAGTTATAGCTTATCCTATTTGAAGAAAATGGTGCCTCCCACGGAGATTTTCAAGACGGACTTTGAAGTCAAAGCTTCAAGATGAAGTCGGGCCATACTAGATCACATTTATCTTATGCATGTTTTAAGTTATTTATTGCTTTTAAATATGTCTTAAAATGCATGAGATCAAAAGCTTGATTATGTTGCATGATTAAGGATTTTAGTTCACTTAAAATCTAACCAACATAGTAAGAGCCTTAAGTTCCAAACTTAAAAATTGAGTTAAAAGGTGCCATGCCAAAATATACACTTGCTTGGATATCCTTTACATCAATCTAGTAATAGTTTTCGCTCAGCGAGGTGTTACTTATTGGTCCTAAAGGGGCAAGGTACACAAATAATTGTGAGTACATGTTAGTTTTGGTGAAACTCAACGATATAAGTAAGGAGTCCTTTTATGTCGTGGCAAAATCGATAGGTTTACCTAATAAGTTCTTAGACGTACCTATCAACCAAGAATAGTTTCTAGACTATTAGCAAAAGGCTTTTGCTTACCTAAGATGTTCTAGGATTAAGTCGACAAACTGTGCTTAGTTCTTCAATGATTTTAGGATCTTGGAATCATTTTATTCACACCTGCCGGAACACATAACTTGAATAAAATGCTTAATAAACATTGAATTATGCATGTATGCTAGAATTTAAGTTTATTAAGAGAAACTGTGAATGGTTATTTATTTGTTTATTCTTTTCAATTGTAGTTTTAATATGGCAAACAACAATCAAAACATCATCATGGGTTCTGAGCTTATGGTCAAGCTGAACCTGGCAAATTTTCTTGAATGGGAAGCTAAGCTAGTTGAAATAGTCAAACTCAATGGACTTGAGTATGTACTGTCACATCCCATGCCAAGCTACTATGCCAGAGACATGACCCCTGAGAGATTTTACGCCTGGGATGCGGATCTCAAAAAGGTTATGAGTCTCATGCTGAACAATATCCCTGATGATTGGGCTAAAAGGTTTGTAGCCTATGAACCTTTTACGCTCATCAAGAATCTGAGGGATATCTGTCGTGGAAGTACGGAGGACAGGGACCTGAACGTCCATGAGTTGATTGAATCAATGTCTGGTCTAAAGGTTAGTTCTCCCAACAGGTGTTATAGGATGGAGGTCCAAGAAACACATGTTCAGCTCCTTCGCACTAAACAGAGGGTAGGCGTCCCACTGAGGTTCCATGTGGATCTTATGTGTTCATACTTTGATCGCCTAAGTCTACTAGGAACACCAATAAGCGAAAGGATGGCAGTCTCTATCTTGCTCAATTCACTACACAGTGGGTTTGGTCGCTTCAAGCAACTATACCTAAGTGAACCAAGAGAAGAAACAGTTGCAGAATTTGTTCACCTTGTCAGAAAGGCTGAAATAATACTGGACTGTGAAGCCAAAGATTTACTCAAGGCTAGAAGGAGACCGTTCAAGAAAGGTGGAAAGTCCAAGGGCAATGCTAAATCAAAGCAGGACAAGTCCACATCAAGCTGTCTTTATTGTGATGGAATAGGCCATTACAAAAGAGAATGTCCAAAGCTAAAGGAAGATCAGAAGAACGGAACAGTCGTTCCATCTTCAGGTATTTTCGTTATAGACTGTATACTTGCTAATTCAACTTCTTGGGTATTAGATACAGGTTGTGGCTCACACTTATGTTCCAATCCACAGGGACTAAGAAGAAGTAGAAAGTTAAGCAAGGGTGAAGTTGACCTACGAGTGGGAAATGGAGCACGGATTGCTGCATTAGCTGTAGGAACTTACTATTTGTCGTTGCCCTCCGGGCTAGTTTTGGAACTGGAAGAATGTTTCCATGTTCCAAGTCTTACTAAAAACATCATTTCAGTTTCTTGCTTAGATGCTAAGGGATTTTCCTTTTTAATAAAAGACAATAGTTGTTCGTTTTATTTTAAAGAGATGTTTTATGGATCTGCTAGATTAGTCAATGGACTTTATTTATTAGATCACGACAAACAAGTATATAACATAAATACCAAAAAGTCCAAAAAGGATGATTCAGATCTCACCTATCTGTGGCATTGTCGATTAGGCCATATAAACTTGAAACGCTTAGAAAGACTTCAAAAGGAAGGAATTCTAGAACCATTTGACTTAGAGGATTATGGTAAATGCGAATCATGTTTACTTGGCAAAATGACAAAGCAACCTTTCTCTAAAGTTGGAGAAAGAGCAAATGAACTATTGGGTTTAATCCATACAGATGTATGTGGACCAATGAGTACAAATGCTAGAGGTGGTTTCAGCTACTTTATCACTTTCACTGATGACTTCAGTAGGTATGGTTATGTCTACCTAATGAAGCATAAGTCTGAATCCTTTGACAAATTCAAGGAATTTCAGAGTGAAGTAGAGAATCAATTAGGCAAGAAGATTAAGGCACTGCGGTCTGATAGAGGCGGTGAATATCTGAGCTATGAATTTGATGACCATCTGAAAGAATGTGGAATTCTATCAGAATTGACTCCTCCTGGAACACCACAATGGAACGGTGTGTCGGAACGGAGGAACAGAACCTTGCTAGACATGGTCAGGTCAATGATGGGTCAGGCCGAACTTCCATTAGAATTTTGGGGACATGCACTAAATACAGCTGCACTCACTATAAATAGAGCTCCGTCTAAAGCTGTCGAAAAGACTCCATACGAATTATGGTTTGGAAAGCCTCCAAATGTGTCTTTTCTTAAGATTTGGGGATGTGAAGTATACGTCAAACGATTAATTTCAGACAAACTTCATCCAAAATCTGACAAATGTATCCTTGTGGGCTATCCAAAGGAAACAAAGGGGTATTACTTCTACAACACATCTGAGAACAAAGTGTTTGTTGCTCGAGATGGTGTCTTTTTGGAGAAAGATCACATTTCCAAAATGACAAGTGGGAGAAAAGTAGACCTCGAAGAAATTCGAGTCGAACAACAAAATCTAGAGAATGCTCAAGATGACATTCAGGATGAAACTCAGAGATCTTTAGAAGAATCTGGTGAGAATCATGGTCAATCTAGAAATGTTACCCCGCGTAGATCGCAAAGATATAGATCTCAACCGGAAAGGTACTTAGGTATTTTGACGAACGAGAGCTATGACGTTCTATTACTTGAAAGTGATGAACCTGCGACTTACAAACAAGCTATGACGAGCCCTAGCTCCAAGCAATGGCAAGAAGCCATGCAATCTGAATTGGACTCCATGTCTGAAAACCAAGTATGGGATTTGGTCGATTTGCCAGATGGCTACCAAGCCATTGGAAGCAAATGGGTTTTCAAACTGAAAAAGGACAAGGATGGGAAACTTGAAGTTTTCAAAGCTAGATTGGTTGCAAAAGGCTACAGGCAAGTCCACGGTGTGGACTACGATGAAACCTTTTCACCAGTTGCAATGCTGAAGTCTATTCGGATAATGTTAGCAATCGCTGCATATTACGATTACGAAATATGGCAGATGGATGTCAAAACTACTTTCTTAAACGGCGTTTTAACAGAAACTGTGTTTATGACACAGCCTGAAGGTTTTGAGGATCCAAAGAATGCTAAAAAGGTATGCAAGCTAAAGAAGTCAATCTACGGATTGAAGCAGGCATCCAGGAGCTGGAATATACGTTTTGATGAAGCAGTCAGTGACTTTGGTTTCATCAAGAACGCGGACGAATCTTGTGTATACAAGAAGGTTAGTGGGAGCAAAATTGCTTTCCTACTATTATATGTCGACGACATATTACTTATCGGAAATGACATTCCTATGTTGAATTCTGTCAAGATTTGGCTTGGGAAATGTTTTTCGATGAAGGATCTAGGAGAAGCACAGTACATATTGGGCATCAAGATTTACAGAGATAGATCTAAAAGGATGATTGGACTTAGTCAAAGCACTTATATCAATAAGGTGCTTGATAGGTTCAAGATGGCGGACTCCAAGCGAGGCTACCTACCCATGTCTCATGGAATGACTCTAAGCAAGACTCAGTGCCCAAAAACACTTGATGAGCGTAGACGAATGAATGGGATTCCATATGCATCATTGATTGGTTCAATAATGTATGCTATGATATGTACACGCCCGGATGTTGCGTACGCACTCAGTGCTACGAGCAGATACCAGTCAGACCCAGGAGAGGCGCATTGGACTGCTGCCAAGAACATTCTGAAGTACCTGAAAAGGCACAAAGATGACTTCCTGGTCTATGGTGGAGATGATGAATTAATTGTTAAAGGCTATACGGACGCAAGTTTCCAAACCGACAAAGATGATTTCAGATCACAGTCTGGGTTTGTCTTCTGCCTCAACGGAGGTGCAGTAAGCTGGAAAAGTGCTAAGCAAAGCACCATTGCGGATTCTACAACTGAAGCGGAGTACATTGCTGCACATGAAGCAGTAAAGGAAGCTATATGGCTAAGGAAGTTCATAGGTGAACTTGGTGTAGTCCCCTCCATTAAAGGACCAATAGCCCTGTATTGTGACAATAACGGAGCTATTGCACAGGCAAAAGAGCCTAGACACCACCAGAGAGTCAAGCATGTACTTCGTAGATTTCACCTTCTACGAGAGTTCGTTGAAAGAAAAGAAGTCGAGATAAGCAAAATTGGAACTGATGACAACATATCAGATCCATTAACTAAACCTCTGCCGCAAGCGAAGCACAACTCGCACACTGCAGCTATGGGAATCAAGCATATTGGAGAATGGCTTTGATGTCTCTGTTTAATGTTTTAAAGTTTTAGAGTTTAAATCTTTGTAAAACATTATTGGTTAATCATTCACAATAAATGAAGAGAATTCATTTTTCCATTTAATTTGTGGTTTATTAAATGATGAGTCCCTTCAATTTGACGATATATTCAAGATAGACTGTCAGGACCAGTCCTGTGACTAAGAAATGTCTATCAAGTGAACTTGAATGTCAAAGGTTGAAAATGGTCCCTAGTCGGAGTTTTCTATAAAATTGGACGCATAGAAAACGTTAGACGATTAGAATGCAAGATGACTAGTAGTTCTGTTTCTTGAACTATGTGGACATGGCAATGTCATAATCATTTACATAGATACTTACTTTGGGAAGACTAGTATCGGACAAGACCTATGAAACTTTACTGTAAGAGATGAAAATCTGTCATAAGTAAATTTCATTAAATTATTAGACACTAAATCCTCAACACCTGAGTGATTTGAGATTACTTGTTTGAGAACTGGTTGCTTTGACGTTGACCAACCGTCGCACCGTAAAAGGAGGCTATAAAGGCAACGCTCAGGTAATCACCTATCAAACGAAGTCTAATCTCAAGATCACAAGATTGGGATTGTCCTCCCATAAATCGGGATGAGATGCTTAAAAGTTGTACAAGGCCACTCGGAGAGCTAGAAACTGTGAAATGCATGGCCGTGCTCGGATGAATCATAGGCTATGATTATCTGTTTATTTGATCAGTTGAACTCTGAAACCGAGGAACACCTCTGGACATAATAAGGATGACAACTCTTACCTTATGTTCAAGAGCAAGCATCGAGCGACAAAGGAATTAGGAAATGCACACTTGTCCCTAAGGACAAGTGGGAGACTGAAGGAAATAATGCCCTTGGTCCAAGTATGCATTCTATGTTAAGTCTAATAAATGCGGTTCAGTATTAATTAACAAGTTAATAATTCAGTGAGATCAAGTGAGCTGAATGCCTAGCTAGAGGCCGCTTCAGTTCAAGTGGAATTAATGATATTAATCCACAGCTTACTCTTGACTGAACCCGTAGGGTCACACAAATAGTACGTAAACGGATCAAGTATTTAATGGCATTAAATACTCCATCTATGGATATTCGGAATCGACGGATCTTGGTTTCAGTGGGAGCTGAGATCGTCACAGGCAAGAAATGAATACTCCGAAAACGATGATATTGCCGGAAACGGAAATATGGATCGTATCGGAAATATAAATATTATCCAAGTCATAGATGTTGCCGGAAACGGAAACATGGTACGTATCGGAAAATATTATCGGAAATGGAAATATTACCAGAATCAGAAATATTGCCGGAAACGGAAATATTGTCAGAATCGGAAATATTATCGGAATCGGAAAATAATTCCGGAAACGGAAATATTAAATATTTTTTCGAAACGGAAATTAATTCCGGAATCGGAAATATTAAATATTGTTCGTATCGGAAATGAATTCCGGATTCGGGCATTTAATCGAAAAGCGTATCGTACGAATTAGCATCGGACGAGGCTTGCTAGACGAAGGCCCAGCACAAGGCCAGGCCAACGCCCAGCAAGCCACACGCCAAGTGCTCGACCAGGCCCAGCGCAAGGCCAGGCCCAGCCAAGCACTGGCAGGCGCGCACGAAGCCCATGGGCTGCGAGGCCGCATGCGCTGTGCGCTCGGCGTGGGCCGCAAGGCCTGCGTGCGGGCGTGCATGCGTGTGCGTGTGCTCGTGTTCGTAACGAATCCTAATCCTATCGGAATTCGTGCATTGATTAAATCCTAATCCTAAAAGATTAAATTTATTATTTAGAGTTCTATTAGGATTCTAATTAATAAATCCATATCCTAGTAGGATTATAATTCCTTTCCATAAACTCTATAAATAAGGGCCTAGGTCACATATTTAACAGACGATTTTGAAGTATTCAAAGGTAAGATTTTTAAGCAAAAATCAGCCAAACACTTGCAACCCAAATAACTGAAAATCCTAGTAACCTTAAGGGCGATTCTATTTGGTCAATCTTAAGGCGGATCCGGACGTGCTGTGGACTATCTACGGAGGGACGACACTTGGAGTCCTAAAGACTTGTTCTTGTTCGGTTCGGGCGCGGCTAGGGAGGGCACGCTTCAAAGCGTATGCATCTGAATTATGCTAAATGATTATGTGTTAATAATATGTTTCCTGGCTTTATGGTTTTTCCGCATGATTTATGTTTAGCCATATGTATCATAACCTAACACCCTTTGCTTACCGCTAGCCGGTAGTTGAGTGGTTTTATAAATATTGTTTGCATAGGTTGTTTTCTATCAACGACGGAAAATACGCCTATCATCAGGTAAGTCATAATCCTCCTCTTCTGCCAGTCGGCTAGGAAGTCTGAGACTGCTGAACCCTTGATAGACTTTTAAGGGGTGTACTTGAGATCGAATTCTGCTAGCATGACCAACCATCTGGATAACCGTCCGTTGAGAGCTGGTTTTTGAAATAAATACTTGAGAGGATCCGCTTTGCTGATTACATGCACTGTATGGGAGAGCATGTAGTGCCGTAGTTTCTTTGTGGCCCAAACCAAGGCGATGCTGAGTTTTTCGAGCTGAGTGTATCTGGTTTCATACTCGATCAAATTTTTGCTTACGTAGTATACGACATTCTCTTTGAAGGAAATAATGCCCTTGGTCCAAGTATGCATTCAATGTTAAGTCTAATAAATGCGGTTCAGTATTAATTAACAAGTTAATAATTCAGTGAGGTCAAGTGAGCTGAATGCCTGACTAGAGGCCGCTTCAGTTCAAGTGGAATTAATTATATTAATCCACAGCTTACTCTTGACTGAACCCGTAGGGTCACACAAATAGTACGTAAACGGATCACGTATGTAATGGCATTAAATACTCCATCTATGGATATTCGGAATCGACGGATCTTGGTTTCAGTGGGAGCTGAGATCGTCACAGGCAAGAAATGAGTACTCCGGAAACGATGATATTGCCGGAAACGGAAATATGGATCGTATCGGAAATATAAATATTATCCAAGTCGTAGATGTTGCCGGAAACGGAAACATGGTACGTATCGGAAAATATTATCGGAAATGGAAATATTGCCGGAAACGGAAATATTGTCAGAATCAGAAATATTATCGGAATCGGAAAATCATTCCGGAAACGGAAATATTGAATATTTGTTCGAAACGGAAATTGATTCCGGAATCGGAAATATTAAATATTGTTCGTATCGGAAATGAATTCCGGAACCGGGAATTTAATCGGAAGCGTATCGTACGAATAAACATCGGACGAGCTTGCTAGACGCAAGGCCTAGCACGAAGCTAGGCCCAACGCCTAGAAAAGCCCGCGCGCGACCAAAGCAAGCAAAGCCCAAACGCGAGAGCAAGGCCAGCAGGCGCGCGCCCCTCGTCGGCTGCGAGCACTTGCTGGGCCTGGGCTCAGCGCGCGCGCGCGCATGGCGTCCCTCGTGGGCTGCTGCGCCTGCGTGTGTGTTTGTGCTTGCGTACGAAACCTTGATCGGTTAGGATTCGTATAAGATTGATTTCCTAAGTCTACTAGATAAATTAAGTGATTGAATGTTAGATTAATTCAGATTCACTAAATCGTTTCCTAGTAGGATTCAAATATCCGATACCCATGCCCTATAAATAGGTGATCAATGCTCACAATTTATATCGAGTATTTTCAAGTATTCAAAGTAATTTTTGAGAGCAAAAATTCAGTCATACAATTGCCTATATGTGCCAAAAATTCTAAGTACCTTAAGGGCGATCCTAGTTGGTCAAGCTTAAGGTGGATCCGGACGTGCTGTGGGCTGCGCGCACATGGCCAGCGATGGCTGTGTGCGTGTGGCCCATGGGCGTGCGATGCGTGGGATTGTTGCGTTGCGATTAGATCGTTTTGAAATTTTTAATTTGAAATTTTCAGTTTACGTAATTTTAATTAATTTTAAAATTGATAATTTAAATTATTTTCTTGGATTTTAATTTTGAATATTGTAATTATAATAAATTTTATTTATTCTAATTATTTTACTAAAATTAAAATCATGAATTAATTTAAATACGACTGAAATTAAATTAAACTTTTGGATTCAATTATAAATTTATATGAGCTTTAATTTTTAATTAAATTTGTATGTTTCCGGTTAGACTAGAAATACATTTTTATGTTTAAAATTAGTAAAGCATATGAATTTATTGGTTTAAGTGGGAGCCCCTTTTAGTCATAAACTCTTGATTAGGTCTACAAATCCTTAAGGTTAAAACAACTTGATTAGAATTAATAAGGACTGAATAATTTGTAGATTATTGGTGCCCTTGATTAATTGCTGCAAATGTTTATGTGATGCATAATGTGTTTTACTAACCAGCTATGTGGGCCATTCATGATAATGAATGGGTGAATGGTATATATAGTATATGTACTGTTTTGCAGGTTATGAAGTGACTAGTATGGCCCAAATAGGATAGAAAATATGGTCTGCGTACCATTAATTTGAATGTAATTGGTCTAAAGAACCAAAGTTGTTTTTCAATTCAAATATGGTCTGCATACCATCAAATAGTTGTAATTAGTTTTAATTATAGCTTATCCTATTTGAAGAAAATGGTGCCTCCCACGGAGATTTTCAAGACGGACTTTGAAGTTAAAGCTTCAAGATGAAGTCGGGCCATACTAGATCACATTTATCTTATGCATGTTTTAAGTTATTTATTGCTTTTAAATATGTCTTAAAATGCATGAGATCAAAAGCTTGATTATGTTGCATGATTAAGGATTTTAGTTCACTTAAAATCTAACCAACATAGTAAGAGCCTTAAGTTCCAAACTTAAAAAATTGAGTTAAAAGGTGCCATGCCAAAATATACACTTGCTTGGATATCCTTTACATCAATCTAGTAATAGTTTTCGCTCAGCGAGGTGTTACTTATTGGTCCTAAAGGGGCAAGGTACACAAATAATTGTGAGTACATGTTAGTTTTGGTGAAACTCAACGATATAAGTAAGGAGTCCTTTTATGTCGTGGCAAAATCGATAGGTTTACCTAATAAGTTCTTAGACGTACCTATCAACCAAGAATAGTTTCTAGACTATTAGCAAAAGGCTTTTGCTTACCTAAGATGTTTTAGGATTAAGTCGACAAACTGTGCTTAGTTCTTCAATGATTTTAGGATCTTGGAATCATTTTATTCACACCTGCCGGAACACATAACTTGAATAAAATGCTTAATGAACATTGAATTATGCATGTATGCTAGAATTTAAGTTTATTAAGAGAAACTGTGAATGGTTATTTATTTGTTTATTCTTTTCAATTGTAGTTTTAAATATGGCAAACAACAATTCATTCAACATTCGATCAATTCTCGAAAAGGAGAAGTTGAACGGGAAAAACTTCCTTGACTGGCAAAGGAACTTGCAAATAGTTCTTATGCAGGAAGAAAAGGAGTATGTCCTAGAAGAGGCGATGCCCGAAGCCGCAGGCGACGGGGTCACTCAGGCATCCCTCAATCGTTGGATTGATGCCAACAAGGATGTGAAATGTCTAATGCTCGCCACCATGAGTGCAGATCTGCAGAAAACGTTCATCAACTCAGATGCTTTCACAATCATCAGTGAGTTGAAGAACATGTTCCAAGATCTGGCTCGAGTCGAAAGATTCGAGACTCATAGGCAAATTCTTGAGACCAAGCTTAAGAAAGGCGAGCCCGTAAGTCCACATGTTCTCAAAATGATTGGACTCATTGAGAATATGAGTCGGCTGGATCAGCAATTTTCTCAGGAAATGGCTATAGACACCATCCTCCATTCTCTTCATAGCGGGTATGATCAGTTCAAACTGAACTACAGTATGAATAGTCTGGACAAAACGCTCACTGAGCTTCACGGTATGCTGAAGACCGCTGAAAAGACGCTCAAAAGTGATAAGCAGGATGTGCTTATGGTGCGTGGGGGCAAGTTCAAGAAATCTGGAAAGAAGAGGAATGCTAAGAAAGGTGGCAACAAGGCCAGCCCAACTAAGCAAACTGGCGCCAAATCTGTAAAGAAGAAGGTCAGTCAACCCACTTCTGAATCCGAATGCTTCTACTGCAAGAAGAAGGGGCATTGGAAGAGAGATTGCTTGAAGCTAAAGGAAGATCAGAAGAACGGAACAGTCGTTCCATCTTCAAGTATTTTCGTTATAGACTGTATACTTGCTAATTCAACTTCTTGGGTATTAGATACAGGTTGTGGCTCACACTTATGTTCCAATCCACAGGGACTAAGAAGAAGTAGAAAGTTAAGCAAGGGTGAAGTCGACCTACGCGTAGGAAATGGAGCACGGATTGCTGCATTAGCTGTAGGAACTTATTATTTGTCGTTGCCCTCCGGGCTAGTTTTGGAACTAGAAGAATGTTTCCATGTTCCAACTCTTACTAAAAACATCATTTCAGTTTCTTGCTTAGATGCTAAGGGATTTTCCTTTTTAATAAAAGACAATAGTTGTTCGTTTTATTTTAAAGAGATGTTTTATGGATCTGCTAGATTAGTCAATGGACTTTATTTATTAGATCACGACAAACAAGTATATAACATAAATACCAAAAAGTCCAAAAAGGATGATTCAGATCTCACCTATCTGTGGCATTGTCGATTAGGCCATATAAACTTGAAACGCTTAGAAAGACTTCAAAAGGAAGGAATTCTAGAACCATTTGACTTAGAGGATTATGGTAAATGCGAATCATGTTTACTTGGCAAAATGACAAAGCAACCTTTCTCTAAAGTTGGAGAAAGAGCAAATGAACTATTGGGTTTAATCCATACAGATGTATGTGGACCAATGAGTACAAATGCTAGAGGTGGTTTCAGCTACTTTATCACTTTCACTGATGACTTCAGTAGATATGGTTATGTCTACCTAATGAAGCATAAGTCTGAATCCTTTGACAAATTCAAGGAATTTCAGAGTGAAGTAGAGAATCAATTAGGCAAGAAGATTAAGGCACTGCGATTTGATAGAGGCGGTGAATATCTGAGCTATGAATTTGATGACCATCTGAAAGAATGTGGAATTCTATCAGAATTGACTCCTCCTGGAACACCACAATGGAACGGTGTGTCGGAACGGAGGAACAGAACCTTGCTAGACATGGTCAGGTCAATGATGGGTCAGGCCAAACTTCCATTAGAATTTTGGGGACATGCACTAAATACAGCTGCACTCACTATAAATAGAGCTCCGTCTAAAGCTGTCGAAAAGACTCCATATGAATTATGGTTTGGAAAGCCTCCAAATGTGTCTTTTCTGAAGATTTGGGGATGTGAAGTATACGTCAAACGATTAATTTCAGACAAACTTCATCCAAAATCTGACAAATGTATCCTTGTGGGCTATCCAAAGGAAACAAAGGGGTATTACTTCTACAATACATCTGAGAACAAGGTGTTTGTTGCTCGAGATGGTGTCTTTTTGGAGAAAGATCACATTTCCAAAATGACAAGTGGGAGAAAAGTAGACCTCGAAGAAATTCGAGTCGAACAACAAACTCTAGAAAATGCCCAAGATGACATTCAGGATGAAACTCAGAGATCTTTAGAAGAATCTGGTGAGAATCATGGTCAATCTAGAAATGTTACCCCGCGTAGGTCGCAAAGATATAGATCTCAACCGGAAAGGTACTTAGGTATTTTGACGAACGAGAGCTATGACGTTCTATTACTTGAAAGTGATGAACCTGCGACTTACAAACAAGCTATGACGAGCCCTAGCTCCAAGCAATGGCAAGAAGCCATGCAATCTGAATTAGACTCCATGTCTGAAAACCAAGTATGGGATTTGGTCGATTTGCCAGATGGCTACCAAGCCATTGGAAGCAAATGAGTTTTCAAACTGAAGAAAGACAAGGATGGGAAACTTGAAGTTTTCAAAGCTAGATTGGTTGCAAAAGGTTACAGGCAAGTCCACGGTGTGGATTACGATGAAACCTTTTCACCGGTTGCAATGCTAAAGTCTATTCGGATAATGTTAGCAATCGCTGCATATTACGATTACGAAATATGGCAGATGGATGTCAAAACTGCTTTCTTAAACGGCGTTTTAACAGAAACTGTGTTTATGACACAGCCTGAAGATTTTGAGGATCCAAAGAATGCTAAAAAGGTATGCAAGCTAAAGAAGTCAATCTACGGATTGAAGCAGGCATCCAGGAGCTGGAATATACGTTTTGATGAAGCAGAAAGTGACTTTGGTTTCATCAAGAACGCAGACGAATCTTGTGTATACAAGAAGGTCAGTGGGAGCAAAATTGCTTTCCTAGTATTATATGTCGACGACATATTACTTATCGGAAATGACATTCCTATGTTGAACTCTGTCAAGATTTGGCTTGGGAAATGTTTTTCGATGAAAGATCTAGGAGAAGCACAGTGCATATTGGGCATCAAGATTTACAGAGATAGATCTAAAAAGATGATTGGACTTAGTCAAAGCACTTATATCAATAAGGTGCTTGATAGGTTCAAGATGGCGGACTCCAAGCGAGGCTACCTACCCATGTCTCATGGAATAACTCTAAGCAAGACTCAGTGCCCAAAAACACTTGATGAGCGTAGACGAATGAATGGGATTCCATATGCATCATTGATTGGTTCAATAATGTATGCTATGATATGTACACGCCCGGATGTTGCGTACGCACTCAGTGCTACGAGCAGATACCAGTCAGACCCAGGAGAGGCGCATTGGACTGCTGCCAAGAATATTCTGAAGTACCTGAAAAAGGCACAAAGATGATTTCCTGGTCTATGGTGGAGATGATGAATTAATTGTTAAAGGCTATACGGACGCAAGTTTCCAAACCAACAAAGATGATTTCAGATCACAGTCTGGGTTTGTCTTCTGCCTCAACAGGGGTGCAGTAAGCTGGAAAAGTGCTAAGCAAAGCACCATTGCGGATTCTACAACTGAAGCGGAGTACATTGCTGCACATGAAGCAGCAAAGGAAGCTATATGGCTAAGGAAGTTCATAGGTGAACTTGGTGTAGTCCCCTCCATTAAAGGACCAATATCCCTGTATTGTGATAATAACGGAGCTATTGCACAGGCAAAGGAGCCTAGACACCACCAGAGAGTCAAGCATGTACTTCGTAGATTTCACCTTCTACGAGAGTTCGTTGAAAGAAAAGAAGTCGAGATAAACAAGATTGGAACTGATGACAACATATCAGATCCATTGACTAAACCTCTGCCGCAGGCGAAGCACAACTCGCACACTGCAGCTATGGGAATCAAGCATATTGGAGAATGGCTTTGATATCCCTGTTTAATGTTTTAAAGTTTTAGAGTTTAAATCTTTGTAAAACATTATTGGTTAATCATTCACAATAAATGAAAAGAATTCATTTTTTCCATTTAATTTGTGGTTCATTAAATGATGAGTCCCTTCAATTTGACGATGTATTCAAGATAGACTGTCAGGACCAGTCCTGTGACTAAGAAATGTCTATCAAGTGAACTTGAATGTCAAAGGTTACAAATGGTCCCTAGTCGGAGTTTTCTATAAAATTGGACGCATAGAAAACGTTAGACGATTAGAATGCAAGATGACTAGTAGTTCTGTTTCTTGAACTATGTGGACATGGCAATGTCATAATCATTTGCATAGATACTTACTTTGGGAAAACTAGTATCGGACAAGACCTATGAAACTTTACTGTAAGAGATGAAAATCTTTCATAAGTAAATTTCATTAAAATTATTAGACACTAAATCCTCAATACCTGAGTGATTTGAGATTACTTGTTTGAGAACTGGTTGCTTTGACGTTGACCAACCGTCGCACCGTAAAAGGAGGCTATAAAGGCAACGCTCAGGTAATCACCTATCAAACGAAGTCTAATCTCAAGATCGCAAGATTGGGATTGTCCTCCCATAAATCGGGATGAGATGCTTAAAAGTTGTACAAGGCCACTCGGAGAGCTAGAAACTGTGAAATGCATGGTCGTGCTCGGATGAATCATAGGCTATGATTATCTGTTTATTTGATCAGTTGAACTCTGAAACCGAGGAACACCTCTGGACATAATAAGGATGAAAACTCTTACCTTATGTTCAAGAGCAAGCATCGAGCGACAAAGGAATTAGGAAATGCACACGTGTCCCTAAGGACAAGTGGGAGACTGAAGGAAATAATGCCCTTGGTCCAAGTATGCATTCAATGTTAAGTCTAATAAATGCAGTTCAGTATTAATTAACAAGTTAATAATTCAGTGAGATCAAGTGAGCTGAATGCCTGACTAGAGGCCGCTTCAGTTCAAGTGGAATTAATTATATTAATCCACAGCTTACTCTTGACTGAACCCGCAGGGTCACACAAATAGTACGTAAACGGATCAAGTATTTAATGGCATTAAATACTCCATCTATGGATATTCGGAATCGACGGATCTTGGTTTCAGTGGGAGTTGAGATCGTCACAGGCAAGAAATGAATACTCCGAAAACGATGATATTGCCGGAAACGGAAATATGGATCGTATCGGAAATATAAATATTATCCAAGTCGTAGATGTTGCCGAAAACGGAAACATGGTACGTATCGGAAAATATTATCGGAAATGGAAATATTGCCGGAATCGGAAATATTGCCGGAAACGGAAATATTGTCAGAATCGGAAATATTATCGGAATCGGAAAATAATTCCGGAAACGGAAATATTGAATATTTGTTCGAAACGGAAATTGATTCCAGAATCGGAAATATTAAATATTGTTCGTATCGGAAATGAATTCCGGAACCGGGAATTTAATCGGAAGCGTATCGTACGAATAAACATCGGACGAGCTTGCTAGACGCAAGGAGCACGAAGCTAAGTCCAACGCCTAGCAAAGCCCGCGCGCGACCAAAGCAAGCAAAGCCCAAACGCGAGAGCAAGGCCAGCAGGCGCGCGCCCCTCGTGGGCTGCGAGCACTTGCTGGGCCTGGGCTCAGCGCGCGCGCGCATGGCGCCCCTCGTGGGCTGCTGCGCCTGCGTGTGTGTTTGTGCTTGCGTACGAAACCTTGATCGGTTAGGATTCGTATAAGATTGATTTCCTAAGTCTACTAGATAAATTAAGTGATTGAATTTTAGATTAATTCAGATTCACTAAATCGTTTCCTAGTAGGATTCTAATATCCGATACCCATGCCCTATAAATAGGTGATCAATGCTCACAATTTATATCGAGTATTTTCAAGTATTCAAAGTGATTTTTGAGAGCAAAAATTCAGTCATACAATTGCCTATATGTGCCGAAAATTCTAAGTACCTTAAGGGCGATCCTAGTTGGTCAAGCTTAAGGCGGATCCGGACGTGCTGTGGACTATCTACGGAGGGACGACACTTGGAGTCCTAAAGACTTGTTCTTGTTCGGTTCGGGCGCAGCTAGGGAAGGCACGCAACAAAGTGTATGCATCTAAACTATGCTAAATGATTATGTGTAAATAATATG
Organism: Spinacia oleracea; assembly: GCF_020520425.1. NCBI lineage: Eukaryota > Viridiplantae > Streptophyta > Magnoliopsida > Caryophyllales > Amaranthaceae > Spinacia > Spinacia oleracea. The sequence goes on along the minus strand of NC_079490.1, from coordinate 61,145,035 downwards.
CTTTCCTGGCTTTATGGTTTTTCCGCATGATTTATGAATTGTCATATGTATCATAACCTAACACTCTTTTCCTTCAGGTCTTCATCATTGTCATCATGTTCTATTAATATCAGAGCCTTGTCAGCTATCTTGGTTCTTGGATGGGATGCATTTAAAGTAATGACATTTCCTTGGACCTCCATTCGGACTTTCTGGTGGAGTGAGGATGGCACCGCTTTGAGGTCATGGATCCAAGGTCTCCCCAAAAGGAGATTGAAACTTGCTTTGATATTGATCACGTGAAAGCTCACCTTGCGCTTTATTGGGCTTGTTCGGAGTAGAAGGGTGAGAGTTCCCATTGCTTCCCGACGAGTGTTGTCATAGGCACGAACACCTTGGGAGGAACTAGAAAAGTCACTAGGTGTGAAACCCAAATTTTCAGCCGTGCGAAGAGGACACAAATTGATGGCTGACCCATTATCCACTAGAGTCATGGGGATGATTTTGTCTTTGTATTCAACGGTCAGATAGAGACCCTTATGATGGTTTTCCCCCTCAGGTGGGAGGTCTTCATTTGTAAAGGTGATTCCTTCTTCCAGATTTTTAAGTAACCCGATCAGCTCGTCGGGAGTGACTTCTGGGGTGACATTCAACTTGATAAGATCATTGATTAGAGCAGTGCTATGTTCCACGCGGAGAATCCTTTGATCAAACAATTGAAGCGCATAAAGGCAGAGGTTAACATTTGGCAACTCATGGCTTCCACGTACGGAGGAAGCCATGAGTTGCCAAATGTTAACCTCTGCCTTTATGCGCTTCAATTGTTTGATCAAAGGATTCTCCTCGGTGGGTAGAGGGATATTAGTTGCCGGTGTCGTCCTGTTGACTGGCTCTTGAATTCGACCGGATCTAGTCATGACCTGAACACTGTTTTCTGCTTTAGGGTCCAAGTACTAGTCGGCGTTCACAATTTCTTGGCATTCATCGTCAGAGATGTTCTCAATGGGAGGGTCTTGGTATGTGTCTTCATCGTCGCTGGCTCATATCCCACAAATGTCTACTTGAGGCAATCCGGTAACAATCCCAGACTCCAACCCTTCACTTGGTTGCACAAGGTGCGGCACATGCCTTTGATTATGAAAGATCTCCTCTACCTCGAAGGGACCTACGGCATGGAAAAGAGTTTCTTGATTGTCTTCGAGAGCCCTTATACGAGCCTCAACTTATTCAACACGTTCATAGAGCTCTGTTACAGTCGTTGCTAGTGAAGTCATCTTGAATAGGGTTCTAAGAGAATGAGTCCGAGCACCCGGTTACCACATGATTTTGAATTTTAGAACTTGGACTTCCCAACACATGATATGATATGCATGCCATGAATGAGGTCTAGACTTGACTCTAAGTGCCACTCCGAAGATTCGGGATTTTGGATTTTGTATTTGTATTCGGGATTTGCGACCCGTTGGAAATATTTGAGAGGAGCTTCATTCTTTTGTGGGGATTATCTCCTTGCACCAGAACTTGAAATATCGAAAAAAAAGGATTTCGACCTATTGGAATTTGGACTATTTTAGGGGAAGTTCAACCCATTGGAATTGGACTTGTATTATTTCAAGGGATTTTCAACCCATTGGAAATATTTCGAGAGATTGGATTTTGTAGTATTTCAAGGGAGTTTCAACCCGATCGAAAGGGAATTGAATTTTGTATTATTTCAAGGGGATTTCAACCCGTCAATATTTTAGGGGAATTTCAACCCATTGGATTTCGGAATATTTCAAGGGAATTTCAACCCGTTGATAGGACTTGGAATATTTTAGGGGAATTTCAACCCATTGGATCTCGAAGTATTTTAAGGGGATTTCAACCCAGTATAGATGGAATGTAGAATTTGAATTTGTATTATTTCAAGGGATTTTCAACCCATTGGAATTGGATTTGGAATATTTCAAGGGGATTTCAACCCATGATAGATAGGATGTAGAATTTTAACTATTTCAAGGGATTTTCAACCCATTGGAAGAGTTTTCGAATTTGGGTTTGTATTATTTCAAGGGATTTTCAACCCATTGGAAGTATTTTCGAATTTTGTGTTTGGGAGCAATGGAAGGCAAGGATTTTTTGTAGTTTGAAGATGGATTTGTAGTTTTTAATGATGCAAGTGGTCGGCTTTGGGTGTCAAAAGCTACTCGACTAAGAGGCGGATCCGGCAACAACTTGCACATCCACCTAAAGGACGTGTGTGTCGGCAGACGACCTCCATACTTGACATCGGGAATGTCAAGCAAATGCCAAGTTTCTGTAGGCGCGGAAATGGTCACACACTTTGGTCGGGAACCGTATTGAGAATCACCATTTCGTTGCCCCAGGGGCTAGCCCGAATGTAGAACACATCCGTATTGGGCAAGGTAGAAATTCGTTTTGCACAAATATGGTTTTCGAAATATGCATGAAATGCCTAGAAATTGAAAGTTGAAAATCGCATTTGAATATTGTATTTGAAAAGCTCGTTTTTCGACATTCGTTCTCAAGGTTTGGGAGCGTCCTTCAAAATTCAAAAACAGACTGACTCCCACTTGAAAACTTGAGCAACATGGGCAACGAGCCACTATGAGCCATTGTGCTGGATGCAGGCAGTGGAGTTTGGCGCAGGGTCCTGCGCCAGGCGCCAGTGTTGGCATCCAGAACTTAAGCAGATCAGTGGCTTGCTTCTTAAAGTGTGCTCGTATTTTCGAAGTTGAAATCAGGAACTCCCCAGCAGAGTCGCCAGAATTGTAGGGGTTTTTTCGTACTTTTCTCGTAGCGTATTCCTCTACGAGGGAGGTTTTTAGAAACCTTTGTATTTTGGAATTTGAAGGAGTCGCCACCAAAAATTTTTAAGGGTCCCGTTTGGAAAGACCAAAAAGTGACTCTATTAGGATAAGGCATTGAATCTTAGAAACGGATGGGTGAGATCCGGGCAAGGGAACGAGATTCTTATTCCGCGAGGTTTAGAAATTATTCAAATGCATGGCACAACATTTTCGAAAATACCCTAATTTAACACTATGTGGGTTTGAATTTAGAACTTTGAACAAATAGAATTTCTACTTTGTATCGTGGACACTTTGCTTTAAAGGTAATTCAAGGGAACCTAAGATCGATTTGTCCAAGAAATTATATTCGTTAAGCGTGATGTAACCTTGTATTTTGTATTTAGCATGTGAGGTGATGAAAGCAATAAATAAGTAAAGCAACATCATAATAGAAAATGAGTGCATAATTAGTAAAATACAACACCACCTAGAAATGGACTAGGTGGTGAAACCACATTGCCTAGAATGACTAGGCAAGTAAAGTTGCATAATTGAAAGTGCGAAATCGAAAGGTGCAATATTGAAAGGCGTTATTGAAATTGCATAATTGAAAGGCATTATTGAAATTTCAATATTGAAGTGCGATATTGAACTTGAACATTAGCACATGAGATCCGAACGCCAAACGACTCCTTAAGAAAAAGTGCGTCCGACACGGATTCAAAGCCAAAAATCTTAACTTTAGGACAAGTTGATCATCCTAAAGTGTCCTAGGTTTTGAATATAAAAATTAAACTTGAAATGTTTGAACTTGAAATATTGGACTTGAAATATTGTATTTTGAACTTGAAATATGGAACTTTGAACTTGAACTTTGAAATATTGACCTTAGGAGTCTTGAATTTCAAAGATTGGACCTTTTAATGTTAAAAGGCTTTATCTTTGATATGCTCCTATTTTGAAGTGATCCTAGTTTAGGGAAGTGATTACAAACAACCCTAAACATCATTGGATCTTGAAATTTGGAAACTTGAACTTGTATATTGAAAAATGGAGTCTTGAATCTCAAAGATTAGACCTTTAAACATTAGAAAGGCCTCACCTTTGATTACTCCATATTTGGAAGATGATTCTAGTTTAAGGAAGTGATTATAAACAACCTTAAACATCATTGAATCTTGAAATTTTGTATTTGTATCACATAAAGTGTGGATTTTGCAAAAGTGTATGATTGTTGTAAGTGACACTTTTAATAATAAAAGTGCCAACTTTACTAATCATTTTGAAATAGGAATCATAGAAACATTGTAGATTAGGTTGGGATTCGGAAATACCTAGTTACGTTTAGGCTAGAATTCCTTTTGGAGCTCCCAATTGCTTAGAACTTTGAAATTGTATGAGATTTTTGGAAAGTTTTTGTATTTTGATTTGAGTGGCAATTTTTTAATTACGACGTTCTGTTTTCGATTTCCCCCTCCCTAAATGCTCAGAATTAGATTTGTAGCTAAACGCCAGCCCACGCCAGCGTCCAGCGCAGCAGCCTGCGCCAAGCGCTGCTGACGTGGCGCAGAAGCTGCCAAACAAGGACAAACATGCCGTCCTTGTATTTTGGCTTGTAATGGTGTACCTTTGTACGAATTGTACGAAGTTGGAACGTAGTGTTTTCTTGATTAAGGCTTGGTTTGCGTCTAAAAACAAGCCGTTTCGGGTTTTTGAATTCGGTTTTACTGGACGAGGCCTGGGTTGCTCGGTTTTGTGGGTCGACGCCCGAATTGGGATTTCTTTGTGTCATTTTGACTGGAAAAGGCCTTGTAAAACCAATGGAGTAATCCATTGGGCGAGATTGTACTTTGATTTTGAAATTGATTTTTGGAAATTGTATTTTGTACCGAGTTCCGGAATGGGAACGGCCTCGGGTATTGGACGTTGGCTCTTGGATTTTGGAATGTGTTCTTAGAAATTTGTACTTCCGCAAGGAGTTGTTCCAACCACCTAACAAGGACAATGGTATCGTCATCATCCCAATGGGGAGACACGATTTAGGTGTCTACAACTATAGAGAAAGAGATGATAATCGTGATGCCGCTAGTATTTGAGCATTGTGTTTTTATAGTTGCTTCTTTCATTTAAAGTCGAACAATAAAGTAGCAAAGCTACGATTTGTGGTTTTAGTTGAACAATTCATTCATTTATTCAAAGGATGTAGAATTCTCATTAATGAAATAAAAGTACTTAGTTTTCTTTTAATATTCTTGACTAAGTTTCTAAGCTTGTTTTAGTTCAAGTGAGTTCGAAATCAACGCAAATGGATTATATGTTTTATTTCTCAAATTAATTATTAATTAAGTGCATCGTGTTTAGTTACTGTTTAGCTATGTGGTTCGAACAAGTGAAGGAGGTGGCCAATAGGTGGCACCACTTTCCCTATCATGTTCGAAATTTTTATGCATTGTTGCAAAGTAATTTCATTAGTTTGCTGGTCCGTAACCATAGTGTTGTCCATGTAAAACCCAGTCATTAAAGTGAGTCTTGGGTAAACAAGGAACATGTGATATTGTTAGGTAACTAGCCGCAGTTGGGAAATCACTTTGGAGAAATTAATCTAGCCTACTTAGGTAATCCGAGTCCCTACAAATTTATTACTCCCTCCGTCCCAATTTAGTCGTTACACTTACCTTTGCACAAAGTTTTAGGTGATAAGTGGTTGTTTGGTTATCAGTTGTTACTTTATTTAAAGTAGATTTGATAGGAGTTAGTGGGGAATTTTTTTTAATTGAATGAGAGAGGGTGTGAGGACAAATAAAATTTAGTGGGAAGAGAGAGACAATATAATAATTGTGGGGTCATTCCTAATTTAGAAGTGTAACAACTAATTTGGGACGGACGAAAAAGGGAAGTGTAACAACTAGTCTGGGACGGAGGGAGTATTTGCTATTCTATTTTGCTAATTTCTAAACCCAAGGATGTTCATGTGATGTTCATACTCACTTGAACAAGGTAAATGCATTAAAGGGGTAATCTTTGAGGGGATTTCATACTTGGAACCCCCTCAAATGATCTTCCATACTCCTATTTCTAGTCCAAGATTCAATTTTTATGAATTATTTCAATAAAACTTGGTTGAGAAAGTGAGGTTTTCATTCTTGAGGAAATTTCTTAACAACCATGACTCGGGTTTAAAAAGTTTCAATCTTCATACAAAGTTCCATAATACATGAAGAAGTGCAACCCATTATTTAAGTTAGAACACATGAACCATCTAATTTCATGTACAAATTCAAGTTTCAAAGTTCAAACATTCAATGATGTTTTATTGGGAACCATTCCCCTAAAACTAGAATCAAATACAAGTATGGAGTTTATCAAAGGTGAAGCCTTTACATAAAGTCTTGGACTTTGAGACTAAGAACCTCCTAATTTCTACATTCAAGTTCTATATTCAAGTTTTATTTTAATGTTTCATTTGCAAAATTCATGATACTTTTTAATGAGCAACTCATTTTAAAGTAAGATTGTTTTACACGATTGGATTTGTAGGGGAACCAAATCACTTTTGAGTAAGTGTTCCTCAATGGAATTTTCAATATCCAAGTTATTAAATTTCTATCCTACAAGTTCAATGCTTCATTTCTTATTTATTGCTTATTTCAATACTTCATCCTTTAAATATTGCACCTTTCAATTCCGCACTTACTATTTTATGCAACTTTACTTGCCTAGTCCTTCTAGGCAATGTGGTTTACACCTAGTCCTTTTCTAGGTGGTGATGTATAACTTTTACTAATTCCGCACTTTGTTTTCTATTGTGATGATTTTTTACTTGTTTATTGCTTTCATCACCTAACATGTTAAATCAACAAAATACAATTTCTAATCACGCTTAACAAAGATAATTTTTTGACAAACCGGTTTAGGTTCCTAAAATTTGACTTAAAGCAAAGCGATCACCATACAAATTTAGCAATTTCAATGTTCTAATTATGAATACCCAACCACCTAAAAGTGTGTCATGCTAGGATTTTACTCCGAAAATGATGCTTGTATTGTATGAACCAATTGCAAAATTCACTCAAATAAGTGTTTCCTTCCCTTAGCTGAGTTTCAATCGGTTTCAATTCCAATGCCTTATCCCAATTCACATTTGGTCTTTCCAAACCGGACCCGAAAACTTGTTTGGTGGCGACTCCAATAACGTTCAAAATTCTGAATGTCGTAAGGGTATTTTACGCACTTTTCTATATTTTGAACTTTGATTTTCAATGTTCAAATTCAATTACATCACTTGTGTGAACCTAGAATTTTGCTCCCCTTTTAGGGGTGGGATTGAGAAGATCAAGTCAAATCTAGTTGATCACACTCTTGACAAATTGAACAAGTTAGAGCCTTAATTTGGTGAATCTTAAACAAGGTTCATCAGGAACTCATAACTTACATACAAAATTCAAATTACAACCTATACGAAATACGAAAAATACCACTTAAAAGAAACCCCTACAATCTGGCGACTCCACTAGGGAGTCCAAAACTTATGTTTTGAGTAGAAAACATATTTCGAGCATTCTTCCACTGAATTGCTGAAGCGCCTGGCGCTAGCCAGCAGCGCCTGGCGCAGAACCTCCGTCTGGCGCTGTTACCTTACGTATGGCACAATAGTTAATTGGCGGTGGCTTTCTGCCCAAATCATGTTTGAATGCTCAAAATAGGAGTTCATCTCGAATTTTCAACTTCGAAAGAGTTGCTCCCAAACTTTGATCCGGGCACCAAAACGGTAAATTTTGCAAATATTGGTTCAATACAATTGTGTTTAGGCATTGCATGCATTCTTCGAAAATACAAAATAAATTTTTTCTACCCTTTCCCGTCAAGAATGTGTTCTACATTCGGGCTAACCATGGGGGAAAATACTTGATCACTCTCCATACGGCTCCCGGCCAAAGTGTTTGATAATTTCCGAGCCTACCAAACCTTAGCATTTGTCATAATGCTCCAGGCATTTTGGCATGGAGACCGTTCGCTAACAAACGCCTCGCTTGGGTAGAGGAGCCTTGTTACCATATCCGTCTCTTAGTCAAGTACCCTTAAACACCCTAAACCGACCATTGCATCATCAAAAACATAGATCGACCTTTGGCTGAGAACTTTGCATGTCGCATTCATATCCATGCTGGTGTGACAATGTGCTTATGTGCATTTTGTGTGGGCGTCTTTGCACGCGTGAATGATTAACCTCCGAGTTCTAGCTTTGCCAAAACATTAGTCTCCAAACTAGGAAAACCAAACCTCCTAGGAGAATCATCAAACCTCGTGCATTAAATCGCGGATTTAGGGTTGTCATTAGGAGTGTCACTCCGTTGATTCAAAAACCCCCAAACACTCCTCACGCAAAAAATACCAAATTTAAGAGTCCAATCCATGGCGTCATAATGCCGGATTTTCTCATCGAATTTCCATATCCAAATGCCGAATTCAAGAGTCTAAATCCATGGCGCTATAATGCCGGATTTTCTAGTCAAATTTCCAAATACCAAAATTCAAGAGTCCAAATTCATGGCGTCATATTGCCGGATTTTTTAGTAAAATCTCCAAATACAAAAATTCAAGAGTCCAAATTCATGGCGTTATAATTCCGGATTTTCTAGTCCAAAAATTCCAAATCAAAATTCCCTCAAGTCCAAATTTCAAAATCAAGGTCTCATTTGCTATACAATTCAAGTTACCCTCCTAAAATTCCAAACTCAATTCCCAAATCGTTATCATCCATCATACTACGAGTCCAAAAAACCTTACATACCCCATCAAGTCATGACCCTAAAGTACAATTCCAAAAAAATTCAAATGGGTTGAAATCCCCTTGAAATAGTCCAGAATTCAAAAAACTTCCCACGGGTTGAAAATCGCCAAAAATAATACAAAACCCCAATACAATCTCCAAAATATTTCCAATGGGTTGAAAATCCCTAAAAATAATAACGAATACAAAACTCCACCACGGGTTGAAAATCTCCAAAAATAATACAAACACTACATTCCTACGGGTTGAAAGCCCCCAGAAATAATACAATTTCCAAAATATTTCCTACAGGTTGAAACTACCCTAAAATAATACAAAAACCACATTCTAAAAATACCGGGTTGAAACTCCCCTAAAATATACCTAGTTCAAATACAAATTATATACCGGGTTGAAACTCTCCTAAAATATTCCTAGGTCAAATACAAATTCTATACCAGGTTGAAATCCCCTTGAAAATATTCCTAGTTCAAAATACAAATTCTATACCTGGTTGAAACTCCCCTAAAATATTTCTAGTTCAAATACAAATTCCCCGAGTGGGTTGAAATCTCCCGAAAATATTCCTAGTCCAAATACAAATTCTATATTGGGTCGAAATTCCCCTTTAAATATTCCATGTCGGGTTGAAATTCCTTTGAAATATTCCTAGTCCGAATCCTTCAAATTTACAAAAGAATGAAGGTCCTGAAAGAAATATTTCCCACGGGTTGCAATCCCGATACAAGTCCAAATACAAAAGCGCGGGATTCCCCAAATAGCCAAATACAAAGATACAAATCCCGAGTTAGCAGAGTGGCACTTAGAGTCAGTATAGGTCTCATTCCATTTGCATGCATATCATCATGTCCTTGAGTCGGGTAGAGTTCAAGTTCTAAAGTCATTTCATGTTCCCTACTTAGGAGTCGAGAGGCTTTGTGGGTCCACTGTCAAGGAGAAAGACTAAGAAGAGCTCTATCAGTTCTAGATTTCGTGTTAACCGGTATCGATCAAGCCGCAAGTCCCTCTACAAACAGTCCAATTCCAAGCTTCCTACATCCAGATGTAATGGGAAAAGTTGAACAAATTACTCAGCTCATTGCTGCGGTAGCTAACTTTGGCACAACCTTAGAGGCAGTAAGCAACCGTATGGGGGATGTAGAGCAAGTTACCTCCAATGTTGACCTATCCAAGAAAATTGAGAACACGGTGAACCGAGCCACAAACAATGAACGCTACAATGATACATCTGGTGAGGACTGTTAGGTTATGATACATATGACAATTCATAAATCATGCGGAAAAAACCATAAACCCAGGAAAACATATTATTTACACATAATCATTTAGCATAGATCAGATGCATACTCTTTGTTGCGTGCCTTCCCTAGCTGCGCCCGAACCGAACAAGAACAAGTCTTTTAGGACTCCAAGTGTCGTCCCTCCGTAGATAGTCCACAGCACGTCCGGATCCGCCTTAAGATTGACCAACTAGAATCGCCCTTAAGTTACTAGAAAATTTCGGCAATTTGAGCAAGATGTGTGTTTGAATTTTTTCTCAAAAACTCACTTTGAATACTTTGAAACTTGTGTTATAAATTGTGAGCCCTAGCCTCATATTTATAGCGGTATGGAAAGGGAATCGTAATCCTATTCAGATACAAATTAATCAAACCTAGAATCTTACAAGAACTCTAATTTAATTAATTTATCAAATAGAATTAGGAATTTAATCATTAACCGAACTCTGCATGTTTTAGGAAACGTGCACGAACACAAACACTTGCACACACACACGCACGACAGCCACGATGGGCCTCATGCGTGCGCGCGAGCAGCAGCCCACTCAGCGCCCGCGCGCGCTGCGCGCTGCGCGCGCTGTGCGCGCTGTGCGCGCTGCGCGCTGCGCGCAGCCTGCTGGGCCTGGCCTTGCTGTTTGTGCGGCGCGCTTGGCTTGCTGGGCGATGGCCTGGCTTCGTGCTGGGCCTCGTCCGGCAGGCCTCGTCCGATGCTTATTCGTACGATGCGCTTCCGATTAAATTTCCGATTCCGGAATTCATTTCCGATACGAACAATATTTAATATTTCCGATTCCGGAATTAATTTCCGTTTCGAACAAATATTTAATATTTCCGTTTCCGGAATTATTTTCCGATTCCGGTAATATTTCCGATTCTGACAATATTTCCGTTTCCGGCAATATTTCCGATTCTGGCAATATTTCCATTTCCGATAATATTTTCCGATACGTACCATGTTTCCGTTTCCGGCAACATCTACGACTTGGATAATATTTATATTTCCGATACGATCCATATTTCCGTTTCCGGCAATATCATCGTTTCCGGAGTATTCACTTCTTGCCTGTGACGATCTTAGCTCCCACTGAAACCAAGATCCGTCGGTTCCGAATATTCATAGATAGAGTATTTAATGCCATTAAATACTTGATCCGTTTACGTACTATTTGTGTGACCCTACGGGTTCAGTCAAGAGTAAGCTGTGGATTAATATCATTAATTCCACTTGAACTGAAGCGGCCTCTAGCTAGGCATTCAGCTCACTTGATCTCACTGAATTATTAACTTGTTAATTAATACTGAACCGCATTTATTAGACTTAACATAGAATGCATACTTGGACCAAGGGCATTATTTCCTTCAGTCTCCCACTTGTCCTTAGGGACAAGTGTGCATTTCCTAATTCCTTTGTCGCTCGATGCTTGCTCTTGAACATAAGGTAAGAGTTGTCATCCTTATTATGTCCAGAGGTGTTCCTCGGTTTCAGAGTTCAACTGATCAAATAAACAGATAATCATAGCCTATGATTCATCCGAGCACGGCCATGCATTTCACAGTTTCTAGCTCTCCGAGTGGCCTTGTACAACTTTTAAGCATCTCATCCCGATTTATGGGAGGACAATCCCAATCTTGCGATCTTGAGATTAGACTTCGTTTGATAGGTGATTACCTGAGCGTTGCCTTTATAGCCTCCTTTTACGGTGCGACGGTTGGTCAACGTCAAAGCAACCAGTTCTCAAACAAGTAATCTCAAATCACTCAGGTATTGAGGATTTAGTGTCTAATAATTTAATGAAATTTACTTATGACAGACTTTCATCTCTTACAGTAAAGTTTCATAGGTCTTGTCCGATACTAGTCTTCCCAAAGTAAGTATCTATGCAAATGATTATGACATTTCCATGTCCACATAGTTCAAGAAACAGAACTACTAGTCATCTTGCATTCTAATCGTCTAACGTTTTCTATGCGTCCAATTTTATAGAAAACTCCGATTAGGGACCATTTTCAACCTTTGACATTCAAGTTCACTTGATAGACATTTCTTAGTCACAGGACTGGTCCTGACAGTCTATCTTGAATATATCGTCAAGTTGAAGGGACTCATCATTTAATAAACCACAAATTAAATGGGAAAAATGAATTCCTTTCATTTATTGTGAATGATTAACCAATAATGTTTTACAAAGATTTAAACTCTAAAACTTTAAAACATTAAACAGAGACATCAAAGCCATTCTCCAATATGCTTGATTCCCATAGCTGCAGTGTGCGAGTTGTGCTTCGCTTGCGGCAGAGGTTTAGTTAATGGATCTGATATGTTGTCATCAGTTCCAATTTTGCTTATCTCGACTTCTTTTCTTTCAACGAACTCTCGTAGAAGGTGAAATCTACGAAGTACATGCTTGACTCTCTGGTGGTGTCTAGGCTCTTTTGCCTGTGCAATAGCTCCGTTATTATCACAATACAGGGCTATTGGTCCTTTAATGGAGGGGACTACACCAAGTTCTCCTATGAACTTCCTTAGCCATATAGCTTCCTTTGCTGCTTCATGTGCAGCAATGTACTCCGCTTCAGTTGTAGAATCCGCAATGGTGCTTTGCTTAGCACTTTTCCAGCTTACTGCTCCTCCGTTGAGGCAGAAGACAAACCCAGACTGTGATCTGAAATCATCTTTGTCGGTTTGGAAACTTGCGTCCGTATAGCCTTTAACAATTAATTCATCATCTCCACCATAGACCAGGAAGTCATCTTTGTGCCTTTTCAGGTACTTCAGAATATTCTTGGCAGCAGTCCAATGCGCCTCTCCTGGGTCTGACTGGTATCTGCTCGTAGCACTGAGTGCGTACGCAACATCCGGGCGTGTACATATCATAGCATACATTATTGAACCAATCAATGATGCATATGGAATCCCATTCATTCGTCTACGCTCATCAAGTGTTTTTGGGCACTGAGTCTTGCTTAGAGTCATTCCATGAGACATGGGTAGGTAGCCTCGCTTGGAGTCCGCCATCTTGAACCTATCAAGCACCTTATTGATATAAGTGCTTTGACTAAGTCCAATCATCTTTTTAGATCTATCTCTGTAAATCTTGATGCCCAATATGTACTGTGCTTCTCCTAGATCCTTCATCGAAAAACATTTCCCAAGCCAAATCTTGACAGAGTTCAACATAGGAATGTCATTTCCGATAAGCAATATGTCGTCGACATATAATACTAGGAAAGCAATTTTGCTCCCACTGACCTTCTTGTATACACAAGATTCGTCCGCGTTCTTGATGAAACCAAAGTCACTGACTGCTTCATCAAAACGTATATTCCAGCTCCTGGATGCCTGCTTCAATCCGTAGATTGACTTCTTTAGCTTGCATACCTTTTTAGCATTCTTTGGATCCTCAAAACCTTCAGGCTGTGTCATAAACACAGTTTCTGTTAAAACGCCGTTTAAGAAAGCAGTTTTGACATCCATCTGCCATATTTCGTAATCGTAATATGCAGCGATTGCTAACATTATTCGAATAGACTTTAGCATTGCAACTGGTGAAAAGGTTTCATCGTAATCCACACCGTGGACTTGCCTGTAACCTTTTGCAACCAATCTAGCTTTGAAAACTTCAAGTTTCCCATCCTTGTCCTTTTTCAGTTTGAAAACCCATTTGCTTCCAATGGCTTGGTAGCCATCTGGCAAATCGACCAAATCCCATACTTGGTTTTCAGACATGGAGTCTAATTCAGATTGCATGGCTTCTTGCCACTGCTTGGAGCTAGGGCTCGTCATAGCTTGCTTGTAAGTCGCAGGTTCATCACTTTCAAGTAATAGAACGTCATAGCTCTCGTTCGTCAAAATACCTAAGTACCTTTCCGGTTGAGATCTATATCTTTGCGATCTACGCGGGGTAACATTTCTAGATTGACCATGATTCTCACCAGATTCTTCTAAAGATCTCTGAGTTTCATCCTGAATGTCATCTTGAGCATTCTCTAGAGTTTGTTGTTCGACTCGAATTTCTTCGAGGTCTACTTTTCTCCCACTTGTCATTTTGGAAATGTGATCCTTCTCCAAAAAGACACCATCTCGAGCAACAAACACTTTGTTCTCAGATGTATTGTAGAAGTAATACCCCTTTGTTTCCTTTGGATAGCCCACAAGGATACATTTGTCAGATTTTGGATGAAGTTTGTCTGAAATTAATCGTTTGACGTATACTTCACATCCCCAAATCTTAAGAAAAGACACATTTGGAGGCTTTCCAAACCATAATTCGTATGGAGTCTTTTCGACAGCTTTAGACGGAGCTCTATTTATAGTGAGTGCAGCTGTATTTAGTGCATGTCCCCAAAATTCTAATGGAAGTTCGGCCTGACCCATCATTGACCTGACCATGTCTAGCAAGGTTCTGTTCCTCCGTTCTGACACACCGTTCCATTGTGGTGTTCCAGGAGGAGTCAATTCTGATAGAATTCCACATTCTTTCAGATGGTCATCAAGCTCAGATATTCACCGCCTCTATCAGACCGCTGTGCTTTAATCTTCTTGCCTAATTGATTCTCTACTTCACTCTGAAATTCCTTGAATTTGTCAAAGGATTCAGACTTATGCTTCATTAGGTAGACATAACCATACCTACTGAGGTCATCAGTGAAAGTGATAAAGTAGCTGAAACCACCTCTAGCATTTGTACTCATTGGTCCACATACATCTGTATGGATTAAACCCAATAGTTCATTTGCTCTTTCTCCAACTTTAGAAAAAGGTTGCTTTGTCATTTTGCCAAGTAAACATGATTCGCATTTACCATAATCCTCTAAGTCAAATGGTTCTAGAATTCCTTCTCTTTGAAGTCTTTCTAAGCGTTTCAAGTTTATATGGCCTAATCGACAATGCCACAGATAGGTGAGATCTGAATCATCCTTTTTGGCCTTTTTGGTATTTATGTTATATACTTGTTTGTCGTGATCTAATAAATAAAGTCCATTGACTAATCTAGCAGATCCATAAAACATCTCTTTAAAATAAAACGAACAACTATTGTCTTTTATTATAAAGGAAAATCCCTTAGCATCTAAGCAAGAAACTGAAATGATGTTTTTAGTAAGACTTGGAACATGGAAACATTCTTCCAGTTCCAAAACTAGCCCGGAGGGCAACGACAAATAGTAAGTTCCTACGGCTAATGCAGCAATCCGTGCTCCATTTCCCACTCGTAGGTCGACTTCACCCTTGCTTAACTTTCTACTTCTTCTTAGTCCCTGTGGATTGGAACATAAGTGTGAGCCACAACCTGTATCTAATACCCAAGAAGTTGAATTAGCAAGTATACAGTCTATAACGAAAATACCTGAAGATGGAACGACTGTTCCGTTCTTCTGATCTTCCTTTAGCTTTGGACATTCTCTTTTGTAATGGCCTATTCCATCACAATAAAGACAGCTTGATGTGGACTTGTCCTGCTTTGATTTAGCATTGCCCTTGGACTTTCCACCTTTCTTGAATGGTCTCTTTCTAGCCTTGAGTAAATCTTTGGCTTCACAGTCCAGTACTATTTCAGCCTTTCTGACAAGGTGAATAAATTCTGCAACTGTTTCTTCTCTTGGTTCACTTAGGTATTGTTGCTTGAAGCGACCAAACCCACTGTGTAGTGAATTGAGCAAGACAGAGACTGCCATCCTTTCGCTTATTGGTGTTCCTAGTAGACTTAGGCGATCAAAATATGAACACATAAGATCCACATGGAACCTCAGTGGGACGCCTACCCTCTGTTTAGTGCGAAGGAGCTGAACATGTGTTTCTTGGACCTCCATCCTATAACACCTGTTGGGAGAACTAACCTTTAGACCAGACATTGATTCAATCAACTCATGGACGTTCAGGTCCCTGTCCTCCGTACTTCCACGACAGATATCCCTCAGATTCTTGATGAGCGTAAAAGGTTCATAGGCTACAAACCTTCTAGCCCAATCATCAGGGATATTGTTCAGCATGAGACTCATAACCTTTTTGAGATCCGCATCCCAGGCGTAAAATCTCTCAGGGGTCATGTCTCTGGCATAGTAGCTTGGCATGGGATGTGACAGTACATACTCAAGTCCATTGAGTTTGACTATTTCAACTAGCTTAGCTTCCCATTCAAGAAAATTTGTCAGGTTCAGCTTGACCATAAGCTCAGAACCCATGATGATGTTTTGATTGTTGTTTGCCATATTAAAACTACAATTGAAAAGAATAAACAAATAAATAACCATTCACAGTTTCCCTTAATAAACTTAAATTCTAGCATACATGCATAATTCAATGTTTATTAAGCATTTTATTCAAGTTATGTGTTCCGGCAGGTGTGAATAAAATGATTCCAAGATCCTAAAATCATTGAAGAACTAAGCACAGTTTGTCGACTTAATCCTAGAACATCTTAGGTAAGCAAAAGCCTTTTGCTAATAGTCTAGAAACTATTCTTGGTTGATAGGTACGTCTAAGAACTTATTAGGTAAACCTATCGAATTTGCCACGACATAAAAGGACTCCTTACTTATATCGTTGAGTTTCACCAAAACTAACATGTACTCACAATTATTTGTGTACCTTGCCCCTTTAGGACCAATAAGTAACACCTCGCTGAGCGAAAACTATTACTAGATTGATGTAAAGGATATCCAAGCAAGTGTATATTTTGGCATGGCACCTTTTAACTCAATTTTTAAGTTTGGAACTTAAGGCTCTTACTATGTTGGTTAGATTTTAAGTGAACTAAAATCCTTAATCATGCAACATAATCAAGCTTTTGATCTCATGCATTTTAAGACATATTTAAAACAATAAATAACTTAAAACATGCATAAGATATTTGTGATCTAGTATGGCCCGACTTCATCTTGAAGCTTTGACTTCAAAGTCCGTCTTGAAAATCTCCGTGGGAGGCACCATTTTCTTCAAATAGGATAAGCTATAACTAATTACAACTATTTGATGGTTCGCAGACCATATTTGAATTGAAAAATAACTTTGGTACTTTAGACCAATTACATTCAAATTAATGGTACGCAGACCATATTTTCTATCCTATTTGGGCCATACTAGTCACTTCATAACCTGCAAAACAGTACATATACAATATATACCATTCACCCATTCATTATCATGAATGGCCCACATAGCTGGTTAGTAAAACACATTATGCATCACGTAAACATTTGCAGCAATTAATCAAGGGCACCAATAATCTACCAATTATTCAGTCCTTATTAATTCTAATCAAGTTGTTTTAACCTTAAGGATTTGTAGACCTAATCAAGAGTTTATGACTAAAAAGCGCTCCCACTTAAACCAATAAATTCATATGCTTTACCAATTTTAAACATAAAAATGTATTTCTAGTCCAACCGGAAACATACAAATTTAATTAAAATTTAAAGCTCATATCAATTTATAATTGAATCCAAAAATTTAATTTAATTTCAGTCGTATTTAAATTAATTCATGATTTTAATTTTAGTAAAATAATTAGAATAAATAACATTTATTATAATTATAATATTCAAAATTAAAATCCAAGAAAATAATTCAAATTATTAATTTTAAAATTGATTAAAATTACGTGACCTGAAATTTTCAAATTAAACATTCAAAACGATCTAATCGTAACGCAAACACCCTACGCGTTGCACGCCCATGGGCCGTACGCACACAGCCATTGCTGGCCATGTGCGCGCAGCCCATGCGCTCGTCGCATAGCTGCTGCTGTCCTATCGCAAGCCTCCGCACAGCGCCCCATCGCACGCGAGCTATCGCTCGCAGTGCGCGCGCGCGAGATCGCTCGCTGGGCGCGCTGGCTCGCTCGCTGGGTGCGCGAGCCATCGCTCGCTGGGGCGCGACATCGCTCGCTGGGCGAGCGACATCGCGCGCTGTGCGCGCGAGCCATCGCTCGCTGGGGCGCGACATCGCTCGCTGGGCGAGCGACATCGCGCGCTGTGCGCGCGAGTAGTGCTGGGCGCAGCGCTCGTGGCACGCGAGCTTGCGCTCGCTGCGCGCGAGGCTGCGCGCACTTGTGCGAGGCAGCGCGCGTTGTGGCGCAGCTCGCTTGCTGCCCACACGCGACTGCCTTGGCTCGCCATTCGCCCATGCCCATTCGTTCATTGCTCGTGGCACACGACACAAGGCAGGGCTGCTGCCTTGTGCTCGTGCACTACGCCCTTGCTCATTGCATTCGTGCCGCACGGGCGACGAGCTCCCTTGCTCGTCGTCGCATGCCCGCATTATACAACACCCCTTAAGGGTAACACGAAGCGTCCATTGCTTCGTGCGTGCAAGTTATTTGAACGAATCGCGTAAAAATTTAAAATTTATATTTAAAATTAATGACAAATTAATAGATATTATTAATTTCATAATTTTAGGGCGAAAAATCGAAAATTTATTATCCAATTGATTTCCGATTGATATGGATTCAAGTCTAGGTCATAAAAATTTAAAATTTATCGTAAATTTACAATTTTTATGGTGGTTTTTAATCATAGGTTTCTAATTAAATTACAATTAATTATGAAAATCAAATTAATTCTAAATTATTCTAATTTTCAACAAATTAATCATAATTACAAATTAGATTGCATAATTAACAAGACTAGGCATTCAAACTTGTTAAACATATGCAGTAGGTCAATCAAAAATTCAAGATTTATCAACAAGAATCGCAAATATTTAATTTAACATCTTAAATTTACGAAATTTTGCATTCGAAAAACTAAAACCTTCGAAAAGTCATAGTTAGGCTTCGAATTTGAGAATTCTGGGTTCGGCAGAAAAATACTATTTTTGTCAAAATTTTAGAATGCCTTTTACATGCGGAATTGACACAAAAATCACTCAATTCGGATGAGTAACGAAGAAACTGCCGAAAAACTGCGTACGTATAATTAAATAAACGCAATTTGCAATTAATTAACAATTACGAAAATTAATCACCCCTTTTAATTCTTGCAAATTTGTAATATTTAACCATGTTCATGCAATTTAGATTATGAAAATAATAAGGGGCTCTGATACCACTGTTAGGTTATGATACATATGACAATTCATAAATCATGCGGAAAAAACCATAAACCCAGGAAAACATATTATTTACACATAATCATTTAGCATAGATCAGATGCATACTCTTTGTTGCGTGCCTTCCCTAGCTGCGCCCGAACCGAACAAGAACAAGTCTTTTAGGACTCCAAGTGTCGTCCCTCCGTAGATAGTCCACAGCACGTCCGGATCCGCCTTAAGATTGACCAACTAGAATCGCCCTTAAGTTACTAGAAAATTTCGGCAATTTGAGCAAGATGTGTGTTTGAATTTTTTCTCAAAAACTCACTTTGAATACTTTGAAACTTGTGTTATAAATTGTGAGCCCTAGCCTCATATTTATAGCGGTATGGAAAGGGAATCGTAATCCTATTCAGATACAAATTAATCAAACCTAGAATCTTACAAGAACTCTAATTTAATTAATTTATCAAATAGAATTAGGAATTTAATCATTAACCGAACTCTGCATGTTTTAGGAAACGTGCACGAACACAAACACTTGCACACACACACGCACGACAGCCACGATGGGCCTCATGCGTGCGCGCGAGCAGCAGCCCACTCAGCGCCCGCGCGCGCTGCGCGCTGCGCGCGCTGTGCGCGCTGTGCGCGCTGCGCGCTGCGCGCAGCCTGCTGGGCCTGGCCTTGCTGTTTGTGCGGCGCGCTTGGCTTGCTGGGCGATGGCCTGGCTTCGTGCTGGGCCTCGTCCGGCAGGCCTCGTCCGATGCTTATTCGTACGATGCGCTTCCGATTAAATTTCCGATTCCGGAATTCATTTCCGATACGAACAATATTTAATATTTCCGATTCCGGAATTAATTTCCGTTTCGAACAAATATTTAATATTTCCGTTTCCGGAATTATTTTCCGATTCCGGTAATATTTCCGATTCTGACAATATTTCCGTTTCCGGCAATATTTCCGATTCTGGCAATATTTCCATTTCCGATAATATTTTCCGATACGTACCATGTTTCCGTTTCCGGCAACATCTACGACTTGGATAATATTTATATTTCCGATACGATCCATATTTCCGTTTCCGGCAATATCATCGTTTCCGGAGTATTCACTTCTTGCCTGTGACGATCTTAGCTCCCACTGAAACCAAGATCCGTCGGTTCCGAATATTCATAGATAGAGTATTTAATGCCATTAAATACTTGATCCGTTTACGTACTATTTGTGTGACCCTACGGGTTCAGTCAAGAGTAAGCTGTGGATTAATATCATTAATTCCACTTGAACTGAAGCGGCCTCTAGCTAGGCATTCAGCTCACTTGATCTCACTGAATTATTAACTTGTTAATTAATACTGAACCGCATTTATTAGACTTAACATAGAATGCATACTTGGACCAAGGGCATTATTTCCTTCAAGGACAGCCTCAAAAGGAAGGTGAACTCACCGGACAAGTTTTCTGCCAATGACATCCCCAAATTTTGATCCACCGACAACCCTAAGTACCATCTCAAGAATTTTCGAGCTATCATGGCTATTAAGGGAGTTGATCATAAAATCTATCCAATGGTATTCCCGATGTCCTTAGAGCCTGTGTGCCAAAAGTGGTATTACTTCCTCAAAGATCATGAAACCAGCACATGGAAAGTTGTAGATACGGCCTTCATGAAACAGTACAATCCCAATGTTCAGTTGCAAACTACTCTTCGAGAATTAGAGGTGCTTAGGTAAAGTACTCAGGAAGGGTTCACCTCGTATCTCAATGTATGGAGAGAAATTGACTCTCAAATGGTGATGAGACCTCAGAGAAAGAGCTCGTCGAGACCTTTATTGCTACCCAAAATACAATAATCCCATGAAATACATGGGTCTCGAAACTTTCGAAAGAGCTTACAGTATTGGGGTGGACATTGAAGATGATTTGATGAAAACAGTATCAGCACCTGCTCCTCAAGCAGAAAAATGGAGGGGTAAGAAAAATGAGACTGCGCCCAAAGTCCATGAGTTCAATGCCCTCGAAGTTCCCTATCCTCCAAATAACTTTGACAAGGGAAATAACTCCTCAAAGAACAATAGCAATCAGCGCAACTTTTAAAGAGTGTTTACCAGCTTAGGAATGACCTACTATGATGCATTCAATTGGCTAATCGAGAAGGAAAGCATTACTGTCATTGGCCCGACAGAGGACCCACCAATTGATAATAGGTCAAAGAGCTGGAACAAAGATGCTTATTGTAAGTTTCACCGGGGCAACGGGCATGACATTGAGGATTGCTACAAACTCAAGCACTTGGTCCGGAATATGGTGGATAATAAGACTCTACTCCACCCTCCAGGGGCAAAGCAACCTCCAGGAGTCTTAGCCATTTCGGAGGATTTTGGGGATGAAGAGGATGATTTTCCTTGCAATGTTATCTCCACTATCTGCAATCTAGTATCCAAACTGTGCGTTTGCAATCTCTACAACCTAAGGCCTCCATTCCCAGACTGAAAGGTTTTGAAACCCATGGTCACTCCCGATCTCGAGAAAAACATTTGCCCGCTGATAACTCTTAAAGCTTTGGGCTTTTCGGACGACGATCTCACGCTTTCTATTGTTCCTGAAATCAAGCTTTATGGTACGACCTACAAGATCCTGGGGGTCACGGACTTAGTTTTCTACATCGGGTATAGCCGGAAGGTGGCTCTATTTCTAGTCATCGACATCCAGGCCGATTATGATCTACAATTCGGCATGTCATGGGTCGAAGAACTGTTGGATGATCCCTCCTACTTTTCTCCAAAAGGCCTCAACCCAGAGGATACACTCATTCGACATAATATGGCTTTACGCCAAGGAAAAGAAGAAGTATTATACATTTCTTTCTCGGATGGGTGGGTGTTTCTAATCACATCCAGCCTAGTCTTCCAAAAGGAAAACTGGTTCGAATGTTCTTACTCAGCTTGAACAAAACATACAAATGCCACTTCTCTATGTTTCTATATAGCACCTGGGATCAGATTTGGGACAGAGCTTCTCATTACTATGGCAGTGACCTCCTCGACGATGACAACTATGATCATTGGGAGGCCCTTGAAACTGTGGCTTCAATTGAGTTTCTGCTTAACAACCATGTTTAGAGTGTAAGTCCAGAGTCTATGTTTTCAATTTTCGAGTTCTAACCGAGTCTAAGATTCTAGAGTTAGAGTCTTGCATCAATCAGGGTCAATGCCCATAGAAGTGGAATGTCAATCCAAAGTTGTCGATTTAATGATTGCTAAATTCAATAATAATTTAATGTCCTCCTACTTTCTAACTCCAAAACACCTTTCTAATTAAAACAACTTTGCTTCTCAAGAAACTGACCTTGAAATCTTAAAAGCAATTGAAAATCATGAAAACATAACACCTATAACTGAAGAGACTGAAAAGGTTAACCTTTCTAACAAAAGTGATCCAAATATAGTAAAGGTTGGTACAACTTTGTCTCAAGCAGAGCGAGATTATCTGGTCTAATTGCTTATAGAGTTCATAGACCTCTTCGCATTGTTCTATCGCGATATGCCAAGGGTCGATCCAAGCATCGGGCAACATACAATTCCCCTCATCCCAGGTTCAAAACCCGTCAAACAGAGGCTCCGTCTTATGAAACCGGATGTCTCCCTTAAGATCAAATAAGAGGTCTCAAACCAGTTAGAGGCCGGATTCATCCGAGAGGCCAAATATCAAGAATGGATTGCCAATGTCGTTCCAGTTTAAAGAAAGACGGCAGAGTTCGAATGTACGTAGACTACCGGGATCTTAACAGGTCAGTCCTAAAGATGGTTTTCCATTACCACATATTTATGTACTTGTTGACAACACAACAGATCATGCCTTACTCTCGTCCATGGACGGGTATGCAGGTGTAATACCCCGAAACTTTTAAACTTGATTTATTAAAATTAAAAATATTTATTAGCTCAATTTCGTTTTAAATAATTACGAATAATCGAATTTCGTTATTTTAAACGTTTTTACGATTTATTTTAAACGATAAATTTATAAACAAAAATTTATTTATTTTTCGTTAACGATATTTTAATAAAGAATTATTTTAGTTAAACATTTCTATTTTTAGTAGTTTCCAAAAATAGCAACGAATTTCAGAAATTTTAGCCTAATCTTGTGAAATTACGAAAAATGCCCTTAGAAGAGCCAAAATCTCACTTCACTTCTTCTCTTTGCTTTCCACGTACAAAGTAAGAAGGAAGCAATTTCCTTCCTTCCTCTCTTCCCTTGAATCTGTCTACATTCATTTACTTAAGCCCCAAGTTCTTCTCCTTCTCCTTCACTCTACATATCTTCAAAACCAGAAAGTTATGATGAAAATTCAACCACAAAACTGAATCTCACCTCCTTTTATTCTTCTCTGATTCGAACCACCACACCACCACCAACCACTGCCACCACCCCTACCACCTACTGCCCATCATTACCCCAACCACCCGACACCGCCTAACCACCATCCACCACCACACACGAACCACCGTGCTTCCCCCTGCTCTCTTCGCACACCCCTGCCCCTCCCCTGTTTCTTTTCTCTTTCCTTGCTCACAGCACCACTAACGCAACCCCCCACCACCGTCCAGCATAACCACCATTGGCGCAACCCTTCCGTGCTGCCCAGCCAGCCTCCAACGGCCTTCCTCCTCCCCAGAACGGATCGAAAACCCCACCCCCAAACTCCCCTGTTTTCTCGCCTTCTTCGCACTCCCCCTCCCACCACCTTCGCCTTCACCGGCGATTCCTGGCGCCACCAAACCCAGCCCCGTCGCCCCTTCTCTTCGGCTCTGCTCCGCCATGCTCCCTCCCCTGCTGTTGACCCTTTCCCAAGAGACCGGAAAAAAAAAAGCCTATTCTAATTTTTGAAGCCTTGATTTTTATTTTCCCTAAAATCCAATTTCAGATTGGGCCATTTCTCAATTTGGGCTTTTTGGGTGAGTTAAGATTGATTTATAATCATCAGATTTTAATATATCAATATTTATGATTTACTAATTTTTATAAAATGATTACTTACTAATAAAATGTTTATTATTTTTCAGGTTTTATTATCGATTTTATGAGAATAAGATTCTAGTTATTTATCAAAATGGAATTTAAATATTATTTACATGAAAATCGATTTATAAAATATATATGTAGTTCGATTGAAAATTCGATTAATAATAATATTTTCGTTAAATTTTGAAATTATATTTTTATTAAAATTCGTTATTTATAAATCCATTACTTATAAAATTTATGATTTATAAAATATTTATTTTATAATTATTTATCGATTTAGTACTAATTCAATTATTTACTATTTTGAAAGAAATTGGACTTGGAGCTCAGGACGAACGAACCAAGGAAAACCCTTAACAAAATCGTGGAAGTGAGGTAACAGCTATTGCTAGTACCCGCAATTCCCTTATAAATGCGATTATGAAATTACAACGTTATGATTGATTTATGAACTGAATGTTTTAACATGTTTTATGAATTGCGGGAAATGAAATGTGATTTGATTGAATTATTTATTATAATATGATTTGATGGAATTATTTCTTATAATGTGATTGATTGAAATTCTTATAAAATGATGTTTATAAGAAACCATGAAAGAAATGATGTTTATATGATGGCAGGAAAGAAATGATATTTTATTGATCCCAAGATCTAAATGATGTTTTATTATGATCTCATGATCTAAAGGAATTATGTTACTTCAACTGAAGTAAAAAGGCTAAAATGTAAAATTAAACGAAACATGATAAAGAAAAGTGAACGACCTAGACCGTTTGGCAGTATATGTTCACAGGTTACGATTCTCGGTCATGCATGTACCCATGGGGCATCCGCCCATTGAGCCAAGGCTCTCATGTTTTCGGGCCAAGGCCCCATGTTTTATGGACAGCGGTCCATCGTGGAAGACGTTCCACCATGTCATACTTGCCACGGCTAGCATGTGAACCCTAAAGTTATGAATGAATTAAATAAAGGACTTTATAAAATGTTTTACATCATTCTATTCTCCCTGTGTCATTAAATAAAATGAATTGAAATGAATTTACATTGCTAGAATAGTTCGTTACTGAGTCTTCGGCTCACCGTTTTTGTTCTCTGTTTTAGGTACTGCTGGGAACGTTGGGAACGAGTAGTGGCGAGGATTTCACTTTAATAATATTCACCTAGTTTATGATTAAAGTTTTAATAGTTTAATTAAAGACTCTTAGTAAGTTATGTATTTTTATTTTGATAATATAAAGGATTATTATATAAATTTTGGGAGTTTAATAGCTTATGATTGATGGTTTCCTTGTAATTCCCAAGAGGGAGTTACGATAGGTAATGTCCCGACCGAATTAGGTTAATTCCGCTACTAATTATGCTTTAATAATTGAATTAGAGGTCGGGGCGCTACAGTTTGGTATTCAGAGCCAAGGTTCTGGGCCATAAGTGCTAAACCTTACGGGTTTTCACGTAAAGAATTCATTAGGCTTTAAGCAAAGAGTTTTAAGGAATTGGTTAAAAAGAATTTTCTAAAATCATGTTAATTAAGTGAAAATGGATATGAGTGTGAGCGTAGGAACGGGATAAAAGGGCTTATTTTCTACGATTTAATTGCTTCAATTTGGTGAGACATATTGTGCTGAATGTTGTCTATCGAGGCTACTAATGATGTTCCCTAGGGCTCGCAACGAGCACCATGTTCACAATGATAACCACATTACCCACTAGTATTAATTATGCCCATATCGATGCATTTATGAATGTTTTCTTTCCTAGTATAGAAATTGTGACATAGAAATTGTCCTATGGTGATTAGGGAAAGTTGAGTTCTAGCTGACTTAATAGCCTTCGACCTATCTAGTTTGATGTAATTTATGGGAATGAATTGGCTGACTGAATATGAAGCTAACATTTATTGTTTGGGGCATAGTGTGACCAAATGGAAAATGAGGATAGGATTTCGTCCCAAAAGTTAGTCAAGAAAACCAATGATTCAAACTGCCTCTGCTTTGAAAACCCCTAATGACTGATGGTGAGTTTTTCAATTTATCCTTGTAGTGTTGTCGATCACCCATCACCGATACATCTATCGTTTGATAATAGGAAATTTTTTTCCAGAAAAGAAACCTAGTATGCCTCCACCAGAGAATTAAACTTTAGCATAAAAGTCCACCCCTATTCCTAAAGCACCTATAGAATGACACCAACTGAGTTGCAAAGAATTGAAGAAACAATTAGATGATTTACTTGGATAAGGGTATATTCAACTAAGTGCTTCACTTTTGGGAGCCATGTCATATCTGTGAGGAAAAATGATGAAACTTTGAGGTTATGCATAGATTATAGAGAGTTGGACAAGAATAAATATCCTTTATCCCGCATTGATGATTTGTTTGACTAACTTCGAGGTGCAAAAGTGTTTCCAAAGATAGATTTGAGGTATGGATACCATCAACTTTACAATAAACTTGAGGATATTCCAAGTACAACCTTTAGAACCAACTATAGTTACCATGAGTTTGTTGTAATGCCTTTTTGGGTTAACTAATACACCAGCTGTATTTATGGACTTAACGAACCGCATTTTTAAACCATACCTTGATAAGTTTGTAGTTTCTTTCATTGATGATATCTTGGTATATTCATAAAGTAATGAGGAACATGAGGAGCATTTGAGAAAAGTGTTAGATACATTGTTTGAAAACCAGTTGTTGCACATGAAGCAGCAAAGGAAGCTATATGGCTAAGGAAGTTCATAGGTGAACTTGGTGTAGTCCCCTCCATTAAAGGACCAATAGCCCTGTATTGTGATAATAACAGAGCTATTGCACAGGCAAAGGAGCCTAGACACCACCAAAGAGTCAAGCATGTACTTCGAAGATTTCACCTTCTACGAGATTTCGTTGAAAGAAAAGAAGTCGAGATAAGCAAGATTGGAACTGATGACAACATATCAGATCCATTGACTAAACCTATGCCGCAGGCGAAGCACAACTCGCACACTGCAGCTATGGGAATCAAGCATATTGGAGAATGGCTTTGATGTCCTTGTTTAATGTTTTAAAGTTTTAGAGTTTAATTCTTTGTAAAACATTATTGGTTAATCATTCACAATAAATGAATTGAATTCATTTTTCCATTTAATTTGTGGTTTATTAAATGATGAGTCCCTTCAATTTGACGAAATATTCAAGATAGACTATCAGGACCATTCCTGTGACTAAGAAATGTCTATCAAGTGAACTTGAATGTCAAAAGTTGAAAATGGTCCCTGGTCGGAGTTTTCTATAAAATTGGACGCATAGAAAACGTTAGCCGACTAGAATGCAAGATGACTAGTAGTTCTGTTTCTTGAACTATGTGGACATGGCAATGTCGTAATCATTTGCATAGATACTTACTTTGGGAAGACTAGTATCGGACAGACCTATGAAACTTTACTGTAAGAGATGAAAATCTGTCATAAGTAAATTTCATTAAAGTTATTAGACACTAAATCCTCAATACCTGGGTGATTTGAGATTACTTGTTTGAGAACTGGTTGCTTTGACGTTGACCAACCGTCGCACCGTAAAAGGAGGCTATAAAGGAAACGCTCAGGTAATCACCTATCAAACGAAGTCTAATCTCAAGATCGCAAAGATTGGGATTGTCCTCCCATAAATCGGGATGAGATGCTTAAAAGTTGTACAAGGCCACTCGGAGAGCTAGAACCGGTAAAATGCATGGCCGTGCTCGGATGAATCAAAGGCTATGATTATCTGTTTATTTGATCAGTTGAACTCTGAAACCGAGAAACACCTCTGGACATAATGGATGACAACTCTTACCTTGTGTTCAAGAGCAAGCATCGAGCGACAAAGGAATTAGGAAATGCACACTTGTCCCTAAGGACAAGTGGGAGACTGAAGGAAATAGTGCCCTTGGTCCAAGTATGCATATAATATTAAGTCTAATAAATGCGGTTCAGTATTAATTAACAAGTTAATAATTCAGTGAGATCAAGTGAGCTGAATGCCTAGCTAGAGGCCGCTTCAGTTCAAGTAGAATTAATTATATTAATCCACAGCTTACTCTTGACTGAACCCGTAGGGTCACACAAATAGTACGTAAACGGATCAAGTATTTAATGGCATTAAATACTCCATCTTTGGATATTCGGAATCGACGGATCTTGGTTCCAGTGGGAGCTGAGATCGTCAAAGGCAAGCAAAATGAATACTCCGGAAACGATGATATTGCCGGAAACGGAAATATGGATCGTATCGGAAATATAAATATTATCCAAGTCGTAGATGTTTCCGGAAACGGAAACATGGTACGTATCGGAAAATATTAATGGAAATGGAAATATTGCCGGAATCGGAAATATTGACGGTAACGGAAATATTGTCTGAATCGGAAATATTATCGGAATCGGAAAATAATTCCGGAAACGGAAATATTAAATATTTGTTCGAAACGGAAATTAATTCCGGAATCGAAAATATTAAATATTGTTCGTATCAGAAAATTCTGGAATCGGGAATTTAATCGGAAGCGTATCGTACGAATTAGCATCGGACGAGGCCTGCCAGACGAAGGCCCAGCACGAAGCCGGGCCATCGCCCAGCAAGCCAGCACTCCACACGAACAGCCAAGGCTGCGCCAGGCCCACCGCAAGGCAGGCCCAGCGCGCGCCCAAGGCTGCGGCAGTCGTGGGCTCCGTGGCAATTGGGCTGCGTTGCTCGGGCTGTGCGCGCGCGCGCATGGCGCCCCTCGTGGGCTGCTGTGCGTACGTGTGTGTTTGTGTACGAAACCTAAAGCGTATAGGATACGTTTAATAATTAAATTCCTAATCCTAAAAGATAAATTAATTAAATAAGAGTTCTACTATGATTCTAATTTAATTAATTCGTATCCTAGTAGGATTCCAATTCTCTTTCCATACCCCTATAAATATGTGGCCTAGGTTCACAATTTATAACGAGTTTTTCAAGTATTCAAAGTGACATTTTGAGAGCAAAAATTCAGTCATATTATTGCCCTATAATACCCGAAAATTATAGTACCTTAAGGGTGATTCTAGTTGGTCAATCTTAAGGCGGATCCGGACGTGCTGTGGACTACCTACGGAGGGACGACACTTGGAGTCCTAAAGACTTGTTCTTGTTCGGTTCGGGCGCAGCTAGGGAGGGCACGCTACAAATTGTATGCATCTAAATTATGCTATATGATTATGTGTAAATAATATGTTTCCTGGCATTATGGTTTTTCCACATGATTTATGTTTATTCATATGTATCATAATCTAACATAAATAACTTAAAGCATGCATAAGATATAAATGTGATCTAGTATGGCCCGACTTCATCTTGAAGCTTCAACTTCAAACTCCGTCTTGAAAATGGATTGGAAACTCCGTCTTGAATTTCACCATGGGAGGCGCCATTTTCTTCAAATAGGATAAGCTATAATTGAAACTAATTACAACTATTTGATGGTACGCAGACCATATTTAAAATTAAAAACTTTGGTGCATTAGACCAATTTTACATTCAAATTAATGGTACGCAGACCATATTTTCTATCTTATTTGGGCCATACTAGTCACTTTCCATAACCTGCAAAACAGTACATTTACAATATACCATTCACCCATTCATTTATCAATGAATGGCCCACATAGCAAGTTAGTAGAACATATTATGCATCACATAAATATTTGCAGCAATTAATCAAGGGTTCCAATAATCTACAAATTATTCAATCCTTATTAATTCTAATCGAGTTGTTTTAACCTTAAAGGAATGTAGACCTAATCAAGAGTTTATGACTAAAACACTCCCACTAAAACCAAGAAATATACATGCTTTACGAATTTTAAACATAAAATTGTATTTCCTAGTCCAACCGGAAACTTACAAATTTAATTAAAATTTAAAGCTCATATAAAATATTATTTAAACCCTTTATTTTATTTTCAATTGATTAAATTAATTAATTTAAATTTTATCAAGGTTTTAATTTTTAATAAAATAATTAGTATAAATAAATTTATAATAATTAAATTATTCAAAATTAAATTCCGAGAAAAAATTAAATTACGAATTTAAATTTAATTAAAATCGTTTTCAACCGAAAAATTAAAACGAGCCAATCGGGTCAAGACAAGGCCATAGGCTTGCGCCCATGCCTTGTCGAGGCCTTGTAGCAGCAGCGCCCATGGGCTGCCACTCGCATCGGTCGTAGTGCAAGCATGAGCAGCCACGCGTAGACGCAGCAAGCCGAGCAAGCCACGCCTACGCGCAGCAGCTCCCTCGCTGGACGGGCAGGGCAATGCCCGTTGGGCGAGCCAGCGCTCACTGCCCGCGCTGCACGGCCTCGGTGCTTGTTGCCTTTCCTCGCCTTTCGCCCATGCGCACACAACACACACCACACAGCAGGGCTGCCCCCCCCCCCCCAGCGCGCGTGTGTGCCATGCCTTGCTCGCTGCATCGTACCGCATGGGTGACGAGCTCCCTTGCTCGTCGTCGCATGCCCGCACTATGCAACACCCCTCAAGGGTAACACTTAGCTTCCATTGCTTCGTGCATGCAAGATTCGTGAACGATTTTCATAAAAATTAAAACTTTTATAATTTAAATTTATTGACAAATTAATAACTCATATTAATTTCATAAATTTAGGCGAAAAATCGAAAATTTATTATTCAAATTAATTTCCGATTATATTTATTTTCATGGACTCAAATCTAGGTCATAAAATTTTAAAACTTTTAAATTTCAACAAATTTTATGGTGGTTTTTAATCATAGGATCCTAATTAAACTGCTAATTAATTATGAAAATCAAATCAAATTCTAAATTATTCGAATTTCAACAAATTAATTACAATTACAAATTAGGTGGTATAATTAACAAGATTAGGCTTTAAAATTGTTAAACATATACAGTAGGTCAATCATAGATTCAAGATTTACATACAAGATTCGCAAATATTTAATTTAACATCATAAAAATTATAAATTTTGCGTTCGAAAAACTAAAACCTCCGAAAAGTCATAGTTAGGCTTCGAATTTGGGAATTCTGGGCTCGGCATCAAAGCTATGATTTTAGTCAAAATTTTAAAACGTCGTTTACATGCGAAATTCACTATAAAATTATACGATTCCGACCATTATTGACTAAACTGCCGAAAATCCTGCGAACATATAATTAAATAATCGCACGAATTTGCAATTAATTACATTCAACGAAATAATCACCCCTTTAATTCATTGCAAATTTATAAAATTTAACCATGTTAACTATAATTGATTATGGAATCAATTAGAGGCTCGTGATACCACTGTTAGGTTATGACATATATAAAACATATATTTCATGCGGAAAAACCATAAAGCCAAAAATCCAAATTAATTGCCACATAGTCAATTAGCATGATTCAGGATACATACATGTGACGCGTGCCTTCCCTAGCTGCTCCCGAACCGAACAAGAACAAGTTTAGGAATCCAAATGTCGTCCCTCCGTAGATAGTCCACAGCACGTTCGGACCCGCCTTAGATTCAATTAACAAGAATATTATCTAAGGTTTTATTTTATTCGAAAGCTTAATTATTTTGGCAAATTATTAAGTTAGTTTAAACTTAAACTATATGAATACTTGTGATTGTTATGTTATAAATTCTGATTATGTATCACCTATTTATAGGGAGGAAATATCGGACTTAGATTTCCACTAGGATTCAATTTACTAATTCGATTAGAATTCTATTCAAATTAATCCTTTGGTTTTTAGTGTTTAATCAAAAGACTAACTCTCGTGGATTTAGGAAAACAATTAATCGGACAATCCTAAGCGTCTAAGGATTCGTAGCGTTGCACGAACACACACACACACACACACGCAGCCCACGAGAGGCGCGCTGTGTGCGGCTCGGCCCAGCGGCGCTGGCAGCACGCGACCCATTGCTTGGGCGCTGCTGCTGGCCTGCCTTGCTTTGCTCGGCTGGGCCTGGCCTTGCTCCGTGCTCGGTTGGGCCTGCCTTGCTTGGCTGGGCTCGCTGATGCTGCTTGCTCGATGCGCGGGCCTAGCTTCCTGTTGGGCCTTGCGTCTAGCAAGCTCGTCTGATGATTATTTCGTACGTCGCGCTTCCGATTCGTTTTCCGATTCCGGAATTCATTTCCTATTCGAACAATATTTAATATTTCCGATTCAGGAATTTATTTCCGTTTCGAACAAATATTGAATATTTCCGATTTCGAAATTTATTTCCGATTCCGATAATATTTCCGATTCCGGCAATATTTCCGTTTTCGGCAATATTTCCGATTCCGGCAATATTTCCGATTCCGGCAATATATCCATTTCCAATAATATTTTCCGATACGTCCCATGTTTCCGTTTCCGGCAACATCTATGACTTGGATAATATTTATATTTCCGTTACAATTCATATTTCCGTTCCCGGCAATGTCATCGTTTCCGGAGTATTCATATTTTGCCTTTTGACGATTTCAGCTCCCACAGGAACCGAGATCCGTCCATTCCGAATATTCATAAATGGAGTATTTAATTCACTTAAATACTTGATCCGTTCACGTACTATTTGTGTGACCCTACGGGTTCAGTCAAGAGTAAGTTGTGGATTAATATTATTAATTCCACTCGAACTTAAGCGGCCTCTAGCTAGGCATTCAGCTCACTTGATCTCACTGAATTATGAACTTGCATAATTAATACTGAACCGCATTTATTAGACTTAGCATTGAATGCATATTTGGACCAAGGGCATTATTTCATTCACCAAGGTCACTCGTGTTAGTGATGTCATGAGATATTCTGGTTGGTTTTCTTGTATCTAGCCTCATAGACCGAGGTCACTTGCCTGAAGGAAATAGTGCCCTAGGTCCCAGTATGCATATAATATTAAGTCTAATAAATGCGGTTCAGTATTAATTAACAAGTTAATAATTCAGTGAGATCAAGTGAGTTGAATGCCTAGCTAGAGGCCGCTTCAGTTCAAGTGGAATTAATTATATTAATCCTCAGCTTACTCTTGACTGAACCCGTAGGGTCACACAAATAGTACGTAAACGGATCAAGTATTTAATGGCATTAAATACTCCATCTATGGATATTCGGAATCGACGGATCTTGGTTCCAGTGGGAGCTGAGATCGTCAAAGGCAAGCAAAATGAATACTCCGGAAACGATGATATTGCCGGAAACGGAAATATGGATCGTATCGGAAATAATAAATATTATCCAAGTCGTAGATGTTGCCGGAAACGGAAACATGGTACGTATCGGAAAATATTAATGGAAATGGAAATATTGCCGGAATCGGAAATATTGCCGGAAACGGAAATATTGTCCGAATCGGAAATATTATCGGAATCGGCAAATAATTATAGTACCTTAAGGGCGATTCTAGTTGGTTAATCTTAAGGCGGATCCGGACGTTGTAGACACCTACTTTTGTCCCCATTCCCGAAAGGGAAGGTTCGATGATGAGAGCATAAATCTCCACTTGACAACGCATCTCCTATAAAATAACGAATCTCGATCACCCCTTTTCATTTCACCCGAAACCTGCTATTTATAGAAACCTGCTATTTATGGAAACCTGATAAAAATAGTAACTGCCGTAATGGGTAGTTGTTAAAAGTGGCAAGTCATAAAGGATAGAAACCTGTCAGAATTAGGTGTTGCACTCCAACATAAATCCTAAATGAGATAGAGATTACGAGAGAATCATATTCCTAATATGATTCGAAAATAAGAGTCACGTATTAATTAAAATCCTAACGAGCCTAGAGTTCTTAACGGGCCCAGACGCATTCCGCCACAAGGTTAATACGCACTAAAAGACTCGATTAAGTCTCAAACACTCCGGATTCTAGGAATCCAAATCTGGCTAAGAAAACAGCCCAGATCCTATTTTCAACGCCAGGCCTGGGCGCTGAAATTACCTGGGACGTATTCTTTCCTAATTCCTCGTGGATTAGAGCTCTACAATTCTATCTTTCCACGAACTCTTTTCTATAAATATAGCCCAAGTTCAACGTGAAAAAAGGACACAACACACAATTATTATTCTGAGTATTGACTCTAAACCCCTAAGCCTAAGCCTCACGCTGCAAAAACTGATCACGCGTTCTGTCGCAATCGATCCATAAATCGAACAGAACGTATCCTGTCCCATAACTTGAGATTCGTTAAATAAAAGGAGAAATAGCAAAGTCAAAGTGGTTAGTTTTCTGAGAACCGTGACGCACCTCTCAAGGGTGCGTCGTAATGTGTCCCTTTTCTATTATTTAATTGCTTTCCTCGCCCTTTTTATGAACTGTTAAACTAATTAAATCTGATTGTTCTATCACGCCTAATAAATATGATATTTTTGGGAAATTGGATTATCATGCTAGGTCCCTTAATACAATCTAAATCAGATAATCGCGCTCGATCTAGTACTATATGTTGCATATTGTTGAAATCAACTCAGATTAGTTTGATAGTTAACACATGTCCCTTCAATTATTTATGTTGAGCTAGTAAGGATATCCTGCCTCTGGAGTTATCGAAGAGCGAGTACTCCTCTCGGTAGTTACAGTCCCCCGAACCCTCAATCTCTACCTTGCGGGTGTATGTTGAGAGATCCCCACACCAGGGATCACAAGGGAACCTACGGCCGTCGTGGTCAAACATAATTGCACTCCCTTTATGTCACGATAACAGGGTTTTGTCAGTTTTTCTCATTGTCGTTAAAAACTGAACGGCGACTCCTATATTACTAGTCAATTGGGTGTAAACTCACAGGAAATCCAATTACACTTGATTTGACAAAAAGAAACGTCACACCCACGAGGGACGAGGTCACGCATTAGCCTCGTGCTTTTTCGACCCCCTCACAGTGGCGACTCCACTGGGGATAGTGAAGGAAATACTCGTGCTTGTAGGTAATCAAAATAGCCGAAGGGTGAAACGATCCTACCCCGCGTTTATTTCCCCATCAAGTTGGGACGACCTGAAAATTAGCATATTAATGTGAACGGGCAGAACCGCATAACGAATCTTGGCTCCCTTGATGTTTCATCTCGGGATTTGGGACTAAGGATACCCATCGCCAACCGGGGGGTGCATACGCTTCGAATGTTGTCCACTCGGCACTTTCGCTAGTAGTACACCCGTCCCAATCCCAATCGCTCGCCCATTAGGTCCCTCTCATTGGTGCATTGCCCCATGGCTTACATCGTGATTGGCCTCTTGGACGAAATTTGTCTGTTGAAGACACTACCTCGACCGGGGCATGTGTTGGATCTGCGATAGAAGCGGTACCAAGCCAGGCGCAAATACTACCCATAGAAGCCTATCATAAACTACATGACATATTATTATTGCCTCATGATGTAATGTTAGTTATGTGTAGAGAAATATATGATTGTGTGTGACAAACAATGTTAGAAAACCAACGGCCTAAAAAAAATTGCCCAAACATTCATAAACCAATTTGCCAAAGAGTTATACCGAAATACGTGTTCCGCAAACCCGAACGATCGCCACAAAAATAAGCGACGCTCGGGATGGCCTGTAACGAATCCCACAAACGCTGCACAATGCGTAAAGGACGTTATTAGGCAAGCACGCGAAATCGAAGTCGCATAAACAAAAGTAGACGCAAACAGAAAACGAGAACCAGCCAGGGACGCATTTTCAACGCCCCTGGCTGGACGCCAGAATTTCTCACGCCCTACGCTGGGCGCTGAAGTTGCTGCTTGGCCTTCTGGTCAGGCGCAGCAGCCTCGGTGCCCGCGCAAAAGAAAAATACGTAGCACAAAAAACAGTTCGTAAAAAAAAAGTTGCTACGAGGGCGTAAGAAAAAGCACTCGATTCTAAAAGCGACTCATAAAAAAAATAACTCTTTGTGTCGTTGTTAGGCCTCCTACGACGACAATGCTCGGCACCAAAACCAAACATGCCAATAACTATGAATGTCAAGATGGGCAAGTGTTTCGAAAATCCAAAGAATGACCAAAAGAAAGAACTAAAAGTGTACCAACAAAAGAAAGAGCGAAAAACCAATAGAGAGAGTCAAAGTCTAGACTAAGTAATGCTTGAAACTTTGGGGCCTAAACTTTAGCTTATCTTATGCATAGGACTGGTCCTGCCACTTGGTGCCGATCGGGAAATCAAAGGTTAGTACGTCTCGAAGATACATCGCCAACACCAGGTTTAGTGATTCCAAGCTCCGTCCGTCATCCCTCATTTCAAGGATCTCCGCTTCCCCAACCTCGATTCGCACCCTCAAACATGTCCATCGAAGAATTGCGAGGCCAGATGGCTCAAATGACCCAACTCATGGGCCAACTGAAAATGGAAAACGAAGCCTTAGCGGCTGCACAAGCCAAAAATGACCTCGATAACGAGAAGAGGATTGAAAAAATGGTCCTACAGCAAACCATGGGGAGCAAGTACTTCTCCCTCGATCCTGAACCTTTTCCTGGCAAACTACCAGAAAAGTTTAGTTCATCTGACTTACCAAAGTTTAAAGCCACGGACAATCCCCGTGATCACCTATTGAGCTTTGTGAATGCCATGAACTTGAAAGCCGTGGACAAGTCCATGTATTTACATGCCTTTCCTATGTCCTTGGAACCTGTGCCGCTCAAATGGTACTATCACCAGGACCCTAAGCTCTTCCCCACTTGGGAAGACTTTGTCAATGTCTTCATCAAGAAATACTCGTCGAACATGGATTTTCAAGTCACCATGCGCGAGCTGGAAGTTTTCTTCCAAAAAAAAATGAGGGTTTCACAACCTACTTTGCTAGATGGAGGGATCAGGCGGCCCAACTAATCAATAGGCCTCCCGAAACAGAATTGGTCCAAAAATTCATTGACAACCTGGACCCGGCTTACAGACAACACCTTAGGTACCTGGGACTTGACACTTTCAAAAGAGTTTATGATGTGGGAATAAAGATCGAGGATGATCTCGCAAAAACAATACAAAGTAAACCCGCATACAAAAGCAACACCTACAACAGGGGCAACACATCCCAAGCCCAAGAAGTCCATGCTGTAGAGGAGACTCCCGCCCGAAGAAGTCCTGGAAGATGGGTCCGAGACCGAAAGTTTGCCCCACTCGGGTCGACTTTGGTACAAGCCTTCGAAAGACTAACCAATCAAGGAAAGTTGAGACCTATAGGCCCCACCCGTGACCCTCCTGTCAAGAGAAAATATTGGGTCGAAGGTACTTATTGCAAGTTCCATCAAGGAAATGGGCATGACACCGAAAACTGCTGGAACCTAAAAAATACAATCCAGGACATGATAGAGGATGAAGTGATACCTCTCCCTAACGTTGGCAAACCCAACAACAACAAGAGCCCACTCGGCTCTTGTCACATCTCTCTCGACCAACCAGAAAATGAGAACTTCGACCCTACGGTGTACATTACAGCTCAAGGTGCACCACTCGTTGTGGTCCCTGTGGATCGAATCGAGAGAGAAGTGTGCGGTGTGTGGGATGATGATGCTGAAGATATTTACCTATCTCAAGTGTCGGGCCAGGATCTCTTTACTGAAACTTGGCCCGGGTATGCTCACATTGACACCACCCCTCAGGAGCCCGAGGTCGACAACCTCACCCGATCCGGAAGGATATACCAACCGGATATTCGCCCACCTCCTATGGACGATATCCCAGTTAGGCAAACTCCTGAGAATGGACGGCACACCACCGTCGCGGAAGTCATTGAAAATCCTCTCTTGAAACAACTAAAAAGAACTAAAGCCGAAATTACCATCTGGGATCTCATGTGTACTTCAAAGGAACATCGCGAAAAGCTTATTCGCTCACTCGACCTCATCTCAGTACCTACAGATATCACACCTGACTCATTGGTTAACCACGTCACGAGAGATGCCGGAGAAAAGGCCATAGTTTTCACTGACAAAGACTTGCCCAAAGAGGGGGGTGCTCATAATAAAGCCCTCTATCTAGTAGTTGGATGCAAAGGACAAAACATCCCCCTAGCGCTCGTAGATAACGTTTCGGCGGTTAATGTTTGCCCATTGCGAACCGCCCATTGCTTGGGGCTAGGAAACGATGACTTCCAAACCTCCACGCAAGGGGTACGAGCTTATGATAACTCCCGAAGGCCTGTGTTGGGAAAAATCAACCTTACCATACAAATCGGGCCTGTGGCACGCACCACGGAGTTTCAAATAATCGACATCAAGCCCACTTTCAACCTCCTCTTGGGGCGACCTTGGCTCCATGACTTAGGAGGTGTGGCTTCTACCTTGCACCAAATGGTTAAACTTAACCATTGAAGGAAATAATGCCCTTGGTCCAAGTATGCATTCTATGATAAGTCTAATAAATGCGGTTCAGTATTAATTAACAAGTTAATTAATAATTCAGTGAGATCAAGTGAGCTGAATGCCTAGCTAGAGGCCGCTTCAGTTCAAGTGGAATTAATGATATTAATCCACAGCTTACTCTTGACTGAACCCGTAGGGTCACACAAATAGTACGTAAACGGATCAAGTATTTAATGGCATTAAATACTCTATCTATGGATATTCGGAATCGACGGATCTTGGTTTCAGTGGGAGCTGAGATCGTCACAGGCAAGAAATGAATACTCCGGAAACGATGATATTACCGGAAACGGAAATATGGATCGTATCGGAAATATAAATATTATCCAAGTCGTAGATGTTGCCGGAAACGGAAACATGGTACGTATCGGAAAATATTATCGGAAATGGAAATATTACCAGAATCGGAAATATTGCCGGAAACGGAAATATTGTCGGAATCGGAAATATTACCGGAATCGGAAAATAATTCCGGAAACGGAAATATTAAATATTTGTTCGAAACGGAAATTAATTCCGGAATCGGAAATATTAAATATTGTTCGTATCGGAAATGAGTTCCGGAATCGGAAATTTAATCGGAAGCGTATCGTACGAATAAGCATCGGACGAAGCCTGCCGGACGAGGGCCCAGCACGAAGCCAGGCCATCGCCCAGCAAGCCAAGCGCGCCACACGAACAGCCAAGGCCACGCCAGGCCCAGCGCAAGGCCAGGCCGTGGCAGCGCGCACAGCGCGCGCAGCGCGCGCAGGAGCTACGTGGGCTTGTGGCTCGCGCAGGCCTCGCTGCGTGGGCTGCTGCTCGCACGCACGCATGGGCGGCCCATCGAGGCTGCCGTGTGTGTGTGAGTAAGTGTTTGTGTTCGTGCATGTTTCCTAAAACGTGCAGAGTTCGGTTAATGATTAAATTCCTAATTCTATTTGATAAATTAATTAAATTAGAGTTCTTGTAGGATTCTAGGTTTAATTAATTTGTATCTAAATAGGATTCCAATTCCCTTCCATAACCCTATAAATATGTGGCCTGGGTTCACAATTTATAACGAGTTTTAAAGTATTCAAAGTGAGTTTTTGAGAGAAAAATTCAGTCACACATCTTGCTCAAAAGTGCCGAAAATTCTAGTACCTTAAGGGCGATTCTAGTTGGTCAATCTTAAGGCGGATCCGGACGTGCTGTGGACTATCTACGGAGGGACGACACTTGGAGTCCTAAAGACTTGTTCTTGCTCGGTTCGGGCGCAGCTAGGGAGGGCACGCAACAAAGAGTATGCATCTAAATTATGCTATATGATTATGTGTAAATAATATGTATTCCTGGGTTAATGGTTGTTTCCGCATGATTTATGTAATATCATATGTATCATAACCTAACAGTGGTATCACGAGCCCCTTATTATTTTCATAATCTAATTTGCATGAACATGGTTAAATATTACAAATTTGCAAGAATTAAAAGGGGTGATTAATTTTCGTAATTGTTAATTAATTGCAAATTGCGTTTATTTAATTATACGTACGCAGTTTTTCGGCAGTTTCTTCGTTACTCATCCAAATCGAGTGATTTTTGTGTCAATTCCGCATGTAAAAGGCATTCTAAAATTTTGACAAAAATAGTTTTTTTCTGCCGAACCCAGAATTCTCAAATTCGAAGCCTAACTATGACTTTTCGAAGGTTTT
The DNA here is from genome assembly GCF_020520425.1 of Spinacia oleracea. Classification (NCBI taxonomy): domain Eukaryota; kingdom Viridiplantae; phylum Streptophyta; class Magnoliopsida; order Caryophyllales; family Amaranthaceae; genus Spinacia; species Spinacia oleracea. The sequence continues at coordinate 61,105,089 of NC_079490.1, read as the reverse complement.
AGTTTTTCGAATGCAAAAATTTCGTAAATTTAAGATGTTAAATTAAATATTTGCGATTCTTGTTGATAAATCTTGAATTTTTGATTGACCTACTGCATATGTTTAACAAGTTTGAATGCCTAGTCTTGTTAATTATGCAATCTAATTTGTAATTATGATTAATTTGTTGAAAATTAGAATAATTTAGAATTAATTTGATTTTCATAATTAATTGTAATTTAATTAGAAACCTATGATTAAAAACCACCATAAAAATTGTAAATTTATGATAAATTTTAAATTTTTATGACCTAGACTTGAATCCATAACAATCGGAAATCAATTGGATAATAAATTTTCGATTTTTCGCCCTAAAATTATGAAATTAATAATATTTATTAATTTGTCATTAATTTTATAAATTTTAAATTTTTTATGCGATTCGTTCATATAACTTGCACGCACAAAGCAATGGACGCTTCGTGTTACCCTTAAGGGGTGTTGTATAATGCGGGCATGCGACGACGAGCAAGGGAGCTCGTCGCCCGTGCGGCACGAATGCAATGAGCAAGGGCGTAGTGCACGAGCACAAGGCAGCAGCCCTGCCTTGTGTCGTGGGCCACGAGCAATGGACGAATGGGCATGGGCGAAGGGCGAGCCAAGGCAGTCGCGTGTGGGCAGCAAGCGAGCTGCGCCACAACGCACACTGCCTCGCGCAAGCGCGCGCAGCCTCGCGCGCAGCGAGCGCAAGCTCGCGTGCCACGAGCGCTGCGCCCAGCGTTGAACGCGCGCAATTGCTCGCGAACAGCGAGCGACGGCTCGCGCGCTCAGCGAGCGATGGCTCGCGCGCACAGCGAGCAATGGCTCGCGCGCACGGCGAGCGCTGGCGAGCGCGCACTGCGAGCGATGGCTCGCGTGCGATGAGCGCTGGCGCGCGCAGCAAGCACCACAGCGTGCGATGGCTTGCGATGGGAGATGCAGCAGCTATGCGACGAGCGCATGGGCTGCGCGCACATGGCCAGCAATGGCTGTGTGCGTGCGGCCCATGGGCGTGCAATGCGTAGGGTGTTTGCGTTACGATTAGATCGTTTTGAATGTTTAATTTGAAAATTTCAGTTCACGTAATTTTAATTAATTTTAAAATTAATAATTTAAATTATTTTCTTGGATTTTAATTTTGAATATTGTAATTATAATAAATGTTAGTTATTCTAATTATTTTACTAAAATTAAAATCATGAATTAATTTAAATAACGACTGAAATTAAATTAAACTTTTTGGATTCAATTATAAATTTATATGAGCTTTAAATTTTAATTAAATTTGTATGTTTCCGGTTAGACTAGAAATACTTTTTTATGTTTAAAATTAGTAAAGCATATGAATTTATTGGTTTAAGTGGGAGCGCTTTTTAGTCATAAACTCTTGATTAGGTCTACAAATCCTTAAGGTTAAAACAACTTGATTAGAATTAATAAGGACTGAATAATTGGTAGATTATTGGTGCCCTTGATTAATTGCTGCAAATGTTTACGTGATGCATAATGTGTTTTACTAACCAGCTATGTGGGCCATTCATGATAATGAATGGGTGAATGGTATATATTGTATATGTACTGTTTTGCAGGTTATGAAGTGACTAGTATGGCCCAAATAGGATAGAAATTATGGTCTGCGTACCATTAATTTGAATGTAATTGGTCTAAAGTACCAAAGTTATTTTTCAATTCAAATATGGTCTGCGAACCATCAAATAGTTGTAATTAGTTATAGCTTATCCTATTTGAAGAAAATGGTGCCTCCCACGGAGATTTTCAAGACGGACTTTGAAGTCGAAGCTTCAAGATGAAGTCGGGCCATACTAGATCACATTTATCTTATGCATGTTTTAAGTTATTTATTGCTTTTAAATATGTCTTAAAATGCATGAGATCAAAAGCTTGATTATGTTGCATGATTAAGGATTTTAGTTCACTTAAAATCTAACCAACATAGTAAGAGCCTTAAGTTCCAAATTTAAAAATTGAGTTAAAAGGTGCCATGCCAAAATATACACTTGCTTGGATATCCTTTACATCAATCTAGTAATAGTTTTCGCTCAGCGAGGTGTTACTTATTGGTCCTAAAGGGGCAAGGTACACAAATAATTGTGAGTACATGTTAGTTTTGGTGAAACTCAACGATATAAGTAAGGAGTCCTTTTATGTCGTGGCAAAATCGATAGGTTTACCTAATAAGTTCTTAGACGTACCTATCAACCAAGAATAGTTTCTAGACTATTAGCAAAAGGCTTTTGCTTACCTAAGATGTTTTAGGACTAAGTCGACAAACTGTGCTTAGTTCTTCAATGATTTTAGGATCTTGGAATCATTTTATTCACACCTGCCGGAACACATAATTCGAATAAAATGCTAATGACTTGTTTAAATTGCATGATTGCTTTTATTTTCAAGTTATTATTCATGATAAATGTTTAGACTTTGCATGCTTCAATGTATGTTTTAATTATTGTTTATAATTAAATATCTTGCACTGCAATAAATCCTTTTAGAAAGGTAACAGTAAATTTCCTCGATTGGTAGTGAATCCAAGAACGATTCACGGAAAAGAGAGAAAGTGAGCAATTTAAAATGTACGTTTCTTATATCGACTTTTATGGTTGTTTTCGAATATCAAAATCGAATGGCAAACCAATTGGTGCTTGTGAATTCAAAATACAATGTAGTTTTGAGATCATAAAGCATTGAGTTTAAACGCTCAGCCTTACCAATGGTTAACAACCTAATATCTTTTTCCATTTATTTCTCGAATGAGTCTAGTCCCTAGACATTCGAATAGATCGATACTTAGAGAACTTTAGAAGCTTCTGGTAAGATCATCTAGTTGAAACTTAATATTCAACATAAATTAAATGGTAAGAACCTTGTTGGGGTGACATTGGACATGAGTCAACACTAAAGAATTCAATTCTTAAGACTATAAGAAAGGGTACAAGAAATAGGAAAACGAGGAACAAATGAAAGGAATTTACGATTCCGTTTCTACCTATAAGTTTATGTTTAAAGAGAAGTAACCTAGCAATCAAACTTCCTTGGTATCATATACCGCTTGAGGTTCTTACTTCGGTAATAACTCAAACAATGGAAGCTAGGATACACTAATGACCTACAAGTGGGAAATGAAGCATGGCAATGCTACATTAGTTGTAGGGTCATCTAGTTTGTTTTAAGTCCTTTCAAAGGCTGGAACTTAATGGCTATTTTGTTCCATAATCAACATACCTAAATTTCTGCTTTCAAACACAGAAAGACTCACATTCAAGAAAAACAAAAACAATGTTTGTTTGTTTATTTGAATGAAATGGTCAATTACAGGTTGAGTCAATATGCTTGATTAAAACAAACAACTCTTTAAAGAACTTTACTAGTTTCAAATCAACCCCTTGATTTGAGTTCCACTAATCTTTGGCTTGTTGCTTAGACCATATCAACAAGTTAACATTCAAAAGCTCTATTTTGATCGACTTTTGAAAGTTGGTTGATTTCTAGATCAACTTAAGATAAGCTAGTCTTACTTGTTGAAAGTAACAAAGAATATGAACTATTGTTAGAACGCCTAGACAATAGAGTTCAAAGCTAAAGAAAGATTTTATGACTTTATTATTTCACATGGATTTGAGTGAATATAGGTTTATTTACTCAAATGTGATATAAGTTGAATCTGTTTGGCTAGTTCAAAGATTCAGAAGTATAAAATCCACTTGGCAAGAAATCATAAAGATCTAGCTTAGATCATGTTGATGATTACTTGAGACCAAATATGATCATCAATGATTGTGTGTTGTAATTTCACAATCTAGCTCCATAAGATATGGCATATCTACGTTGGAATGATCGAAGTCAATTAGTACTTGATTCGATCAATGATGAATCATAAAGACTTTTCCTATAATTTCTAAAACAAAATGCTCAACTACCACCAAACTAAACCAAATTCGTCAAAGCTATTGAAAAGTAATTTCAGAATATCTTTTCATAATATATCTAAAGAGTTCCTAAACTCAGTGGGAGCTTAGTGTTTGTTATTCGACAAACTAAGGCCCAAGCATAGATATATGTTTCATTGTGATTTATTCAAATGAGACACAAGGGTATTGTTTCTACCACGAATTTTTGAGAACATAATGTTTGTTTGCTCGAAATAATGTCCTTTTGGAGATTCGTTTCCAAAATGACAAGTGGGAGAAAATAGACCTCGAAAGTTTTTCGAGGCGAACAACAAACATAAACGGACATTCTGGAGGCTTTTCGAAGTGCTTCAGAAAATCCGAACTTATTCTTTAAGGACTTTAGAAGTGGCTTTAAAGAATAGACATCTCTTAGAAGACTTTACAAGTGCTTCAAGGAGAACAGAATATTCAAAGGACTTTAAGTGGCTATTGATATTCTAATGTTTGATGTTCTATACCCAAGTAGGCATAGAATTCAAGTCACTGAAACTATGAGATTCTTCTATTAGATAGTGAAGAAACATAGAGATCAGGTCAATGAAACTATGAGATTCTTCTATTAAATAGTGAAGAAACCTACAACTTGCAGTCAAACTATTATCATGTAGATTAATGAGTTTGTGACTTGTAAGAAAGCTATGACGAAACCCAGATTCCCTAAAATGGTTAGAGACCATATATAGACTCAAATGTTTTAAATGGTTAGAGGCCATAAAACATACTCAATGTTTTGATGACAAAATTGAAATTTTGTTGATTTGCAAGAATAGTTTCACACCTATTGGTTGCAAGTTTGTTTTAAGGATAAAAACCATCAAACATGGAATTATGTTCACACACAAAGCTAGATTAGTTGCTAAAGGTTACAAGCAAATTCATGGCATGGATTGTGTTGAAACCTCATAATGCTTAAGTCTATAATTCAAGCAATGATTGCATATTGGTACATATGGCAATTGGATGACAAAACGTATTCCTCAATCAAATGTTGGAATATAATATGTACATGGTATGTCATAGAATTTGTGGATCCAAATAAATGCTTGAAAAGGAAAGCTAGCTTATAAAATCTAAGTACAGATTTAAGCAAGCAATTGGGAATTGGAACTGTATTTTAAGTGAAGCTAATAAGCATTTTAGTTTCATAAAATATACATGATTCTTATAGATATATAAGAAGTTTAGTGGGAGTACATAAAAACTTAATTGGTCCTATGTGTATCACACACATATCTCTCTATTGTAAAATAACATTCAAATGCTAATGACTTAGATTTGAGATTATTCATCAATGATGGACCATGGCGAAACTTAGTACATACTTGGTATTAAGATCTATTTACAAAGATCTTATGATATTATTTTGGATTAAGTAATGGCATTTACTAAATCAAACACGAAAGTCTCCATTGGAGATATTCGACCCATGTGAATAAATCTAAGTAAAGGATGTTTTAACTATGTATAAGCATTTACTAAGTTAAACATCAAAGAGTCTAAATGAGATTCTTAACCTATATTATATGTCAAAGAATTTAGCTGAATTTAGTATCTACTGAAACTAGATAAGCTAAAGTTACATGAATAGAATTCAATTGGGAAATATTCTACAAAAGAATTTATCATGTATGATATAATATGAGGATCGCCAAAAACGTATCGTATGACTTTAGGCATGACGAACATATACCAATCTCTATTGATCTAAGTGAAGATCAACTAGATTGAGATCAAGAATACTTATGGTACTTGAAAGGGTACATAGGAATAGTTCTTGATTCAAGGAAATAAAGATATGCTAAATATTGATGCTACACGCATAAACACTGGCAAAGGATCAAGCAAGACCCTTTGGAGTTAATCATTGATAAGGACGAGCTATAGAGCATCGTGTTTTGAAATGGCAACATGGATTGGAGACCATGAGTTGTTGCGTGGGAAATTAAAATATTAATTTCTATGTTCTAAGATACAGCTGGAAAGTATTCCACATATCTGTGAACTACTTGGATAAGTAATTCCAAACAAAGCATCACTAGCAACCTATAAAGTTGAAGTAAAAGTAATTATTGCCTAAGAAGCAATAAAACAGGGTTGTTTAAAGTTCTTCACTGGACTTGGGTAGATCACCTATCTGCTGGCTTGATGGTTCTTCATTGAAAAATGCGTAGAACCACTCTTGAAGCAAGAAAAACGTCTGCTAACTTGATGGTTCTTCATTGCAAAATGAGTAAAACCACCATCGAAGTAAGAAAGACTGGATCACATAATAAACAAACTCGAAAAGATCTTATCATCATATCTCAAAGAACATTCGATGAAAAGGATGTTAAGATTGGCAAAGCATGATAACTAAACCTATGCAACAAGTGAGAAACAACACTCACATTGTAGCATTGGAAATCAAGCATAGCTTTGAATTCCATGAACTGTTTTAAAGATGGGTTTGAGGCCCATGGTTAAAAAACATTGGGGTTGAACATTTATCATATATGAAATGTGTTTTCATATTCCATTTAATCTTGGTTTAGTATTAAATGATGAGTCCCTTCAATTTGACAATATATTCAAGATAGACTGTCAGGACCAGTCCTGTGACTAAGAAATGTCTATCAAGTGAACTTGAATGTCAAAGGTTGAAAATGGTCCCTAATCGGAGTTTTCTATAAAATTGGACGCATAGAAAACGTTAGACGATTAGAATGCAAGATGACTAGTAGTTCTGTTTCTTGAACTATGTGGACATGGCAATGTTATAATCATTTGCATAGATACTTACTTTGGGAAGACTAGTATCGGACAAGACCTATGAAACTTTACTGTAAGAGATGAAAATCTGTCATAAGTAAATTTCATTAAATTATTGGACACTAAATCCTCAATACCTGAGTGATTTGAGATTACTTGTTTGAGAACTGGTTGCTTTGACGTTGACCAACCGTCGCACCGTAAAAGGAGGCTATAAAGGCAACGCTCAGGTAATCACCTATCAAACGAAGTCTAATCTCAAGATCGCAAGATTGGGATTGTCCTCCCATAGTTCGGGATGAGATGCTTAAAAGTTGTACAAGGCCACTCGGAGAGCTAGAAACTGTGAAATGAATGGCCGTGCTCGGATGAATCATAGGCTATGATTATCTGTTTATTTGATCAGTTGAACTCTGAAACCGAGGAACACCTCTGGACATAATAAGGATGACAACTCTTACCTTATGTTCAAGAGCAAGCATCGAGCGACAAAGGAATTAGGAAATGCACACTTGTCCCTAAGGACAAGTGGGAGACTGAAGGAAATAATGCCCTTGGTCCAAGTATGCATTCTATGATAAGTCTAATAAATGCGGTTCAGTATTAATTAACAAGTTAATAATTCAGTGAGATCAAGTGAGCTGAATGCCTAGCTAGAGGCCGCTTCAGTTCAAGTGGAATTAATGATATTAATCCACAGCTTACTCTTGACTGAACCCGTAGGGTCACACAAATAGTACGTAAACGGATCAAGTATTTAATGGCATTAAATACTCTATCTATGGATATTCGGAATCGACGGATCTTGGTTTCAGTGGGAGCTGAGATCGTCACAGGCAAGAAATGAATACTCCGGAAACGATGATATTACCGGAAACGGAAATATGGATCGTATCGGAAATATAAATATTATCCAAGTCGTAGATGTTGCCGGAAACGGAAACATGGTACGTATCGGAAAATATTATCGGAAATGGAAATATTACCAGAATCGGAAATATTGCCGGAAACGGAAATATTGTCGGAATCGGAAATATTACCGGAATCGGAAAATAATTCCGGAAACGGAAATATTAAATATTTGTTCGAAACGGAAATTAATTCCGGAATCGGAAATATTAAATATTGTTCGTATCGGAAATGAGTTCCGGAATCGGAAATTTAATCGGAAGCGTATCGTACGAATAAGCATCGGACGAAGCCTGCCGGACGAGGGCCCAGCACGAAGCCAGGCCATCGCCCAGCAAGCCAAGCGCGCCACACGAACAGCCAAGGCCACGCCAGGCCCAGCGCAAGGCCAGGCCCAGCAGGCCGTGGCAGCGCGCACAGCGCGCGCAGCGCGCGCAGGAGCTACGTGGGCTTGTGGCTCGCGCAGGCCTCGCTGCGTGGGCTGCTGCTCGCACGCACGCATGGGCGGCCCATCGAGGCTGCCGTGTGTGTGTGCGTAAGTGTTTGTGTTCGTGCACGTTTCCTAAAACGTGCAGAGTTCGGTTAATGATTAAATTCCTAATTCTATTTGATAAATTAATTAAATTAGAGTTCTTGTAGGATTCTAGGTTTAATTAATTTGTATCTAAATAGGATTCCAATTCCCTTTCCATAACCCTATAAATATGTGGCCTGGGTTCACAATTTATAACGAGTTTTAAAGTATTCAAAGTGAGTTTTTGAGAGAAAAATTCAGTCACACATCTTGCTCAAAAGTGCCGAAAATTCTAGTACCTTAAGGGCGATTCTAGTTGGTCAATCTTAAGGCGGATCCGGACGTGTTGTGGACTATCTACGGAGGGACGACACTTGGAGTCCTAAAGACTTGTTCTTGCTCGGTTCGGTCGCAGCTAGGGAGGGCACGCAACAAAGAGTATGCATCTAAATTATGCTATATGATTATGTGTAAATAATATGTATTCCTGGGTTAATGGTTGTTTCCGCATGATTTATGTAATATCATATGTATCATAACCTAACAACCATAACGGGGTAATACTAGAAATCCGCGCCCCTCCTCTCGACGTCAGTTGTACTATGGTTGGAACGGCCGAAACTGCAAACGACCTTTACGGGTTTCAAATGGAAGAAGCAATCCAGTTCATCGAAGACTATGATCCAGCATTCCTAGACCCGCACGCATCCCGAGTCATCCCTAGAATGCTGTTAGCTCAAGGTTATTTCCCTGGAACCCCATTGGGCATAAGGAAGAAGGAATGCACATTCCATCCTTTACCCAACAAATCTACTCCCTTTGGCTTAGGCTATGAACCAACGGAGGAAGATATTGCTGACCGCCTGTCTGGGCTACGCCTTAACAAGGCCAAACAAACCACCCTCCTTCCCCCGTATCAAAGAACCCCTAACGGGATGTTCGTTCGAGAAGGAGAAGGACACCCATGCTGTGATTTCCCTGAACCCTTCGTTCAGGATGGCTTGCTAAAACCAGGATTTGAAATCTTCCATGACTGCCACACCTTGGATGAGGCACCCCACCTCGCCAAGACTAAAACAGCTGAAATATTGGACAACCAGGCTTTATGGACATTGTTTAACGAATCGAGGCCTATGGAAGACGAGACTGTGATGACTACCCTAGCTTTACAAGATGAAGGTTTCGATCCAATCCGGTTAATCGCTCCTGCATCAACACTAGAAGAGATCGAGAACGGATGGGTGAAGACATATCAGTGGGTCAATGCAAAAGGAATAGAATTCAAGATGAGTACCGGTGAAGGACCAAAGTTTTACGAGACTAAACCCAAGGCTTGAGCCACATAGAGCACCTTAGTAAAAAACGCCTAGTAGTTCTTTAGATTGGTAGAAAAAATAATTAATACTTTAGATGGTCCTAAGACTCCTTAGAATATAGGTCAATTTTATTTCAGTGTGTTTTCCTTACTTTCCAAATTAATAAAGGCGTAATATTTCTCCTAAAAAATTTTATTCTAACACTAAGTAAGCACCAAATGTACTTGCAAAATACAAAAATAAAGAGGCGGTCCACTCTAGGCCCAACAAACGAGGCCCACTCGGTCTTGAAATCGTTCCATGGGAACCAATTCCTGAAACCCACAAAATAAACCATACCATCCCCTTCATATCCCCAAAACATAAAGGTCATAAAAGTCAATCCATGCAACCCGAAGAAATCAAAGGAAATCAAAATCCAAAACAAATGCAAATGTTGCTTAAAAAGGGAATTAATAAAATGTAACCCCACCATACCCTTCAAAAACGACACGCACCTCAACCCACCCAAAAGCCTACACAAAGATCTTCATAACTCCCGCACCCTAACTCCATTTTCAAAGCCGTTTCAAGTCACGAATAGAAAAAATTAATCCGGACAAAAATGCGTCTCACGCTAACAGTCAAAAAAGCCTCCGAAATAGCCTCAAAATCAATTTTTATAAAAGTAAAAAGCAAAGCACTAAAACGAAGAAAAAGAAATAAATGCAAGAACACGTGAAGCAAAGCGTCAAAAACGACCGCCAGAAATCATTTTCAGCGCCCAGGGCTGGGCGCCGAAATCTTTGACGCCCCAGCCTGGGCGTTGAAACTCTCTGCCTGCCTAAATTTTTAGAAGTGCTCGTCATTTTATCCGCACATAAAGGAAAAATAACGAACACTTGTGGGGTACAGCACGTATCCAAATAGGCTCACCAAAAAATAGTCGAATTTCATTTTTTACGCGACTTACTGCAAAAAAAAACGGCAGACGAAAATAATGATAATACTTCACTCATTTGACCGGTTAAGTAATATGCTTCCACCTCAGGGCATATCTATTAAAATCCGGCATCTTAGAATTTATTCTAGCTAGAACTACGCGCGACCTGATTCTGACAAGATACGTAGGCAATCCTTACCAAGGATTCGGTCCAATAAAAAAAACATATATAAATTGTGCAAAAAGTGTTAGACATATAAAAATATAAAAAAGAGGAGAAACAAAAAATGAAAATGAAAAATAAAATACGCCTTTATTGAAAAATAATAAGAAGGAAAACAAAGTGCTAAGAAATGAAAAAACAAACACAACTGAAATAAATAAAGGGCACCTACACCCTAGCAAGAACTACACTACTCTAGTTCTTCCAGATCATCAAATAATGTCTTGTAGAGGGCAATGTTCGCAGGATCCACCCCCACGGTCTTCTGCGCTGCCCCTATATCAATCTCCATAAGAACCGGCTCTTGGACACTAACTTCCAAAGATGCCAAGGCTTCAGAAACATTCTCGGTTATAGCCCGCTCAGCCTCAAGGGCACAGACAATGGTGGGAGAAGAATTATTATCAACTAGACTAGCCACTGTTTCTACAGGCGGCTGAGCCTTCCTAACCCATACATTGTTCCGGCGACGATCTCCGCGAGAGCCTGCATTTCTTTTAACAACAGCAGACCCCTTCGTGTTAGGCACCTTTTTAGGCCTAGAACTGGAACGGGGAGGAACTTCCTTTCGCTTTCGATCAGGACGAGCTTTCACAGTCTTAATACCATGGGTGCGAGGATTGGCAGAATCACGGCCCTCATATCTGACCCGAATGCGAGGTATCAAAAGCTCAGCCGGCTCCCCATTTCGAGCCTCGGTCCTCACAGCCTTATCATCGGAGCTCATCCACAACTTGTAGTTTTCAGAAAGACCCACAAAGCCATTTGTAGCTACGGCCCAACACGGGAGACCATCATAATACTTAGCCCACGCTTGAACCCGTGCTTGTGAAAAGGCCGCTACTTTAGGTGGTACCGTATCAGAAAAGGGGATAGTCTGCCTTAAACGGTATTGACACATGACTCGGTAAGGGAAAATATAAATGGGCCGAGATAGCCCCAACAAGGAAACATAAACCGATACATCAGAACCCCCCGTCATAGTAGTCAAACCCCACCACGGTACCACCCACTTAATAGAACAGATACCATGAGTAAAAAAGGAGGCCCATTCGGCCTCGTCCTGGCCTCGGTGCAAATATTTTCGGTTACCCAAGGCAATAGGGCGATAATGTTTAGGATCGGCAGGAGTTTCCAAGAGCCTAAGCCGTTCCACGAGCCAAATCTGCAAAAACGGGTACGATCAAAAAAAATAATAAAAAGAAAACGGTTCCTGGGGCGCAGTTTCAACGCCCAGGACCAGGCGCCGAAAATTCGAGCGTCCAGCCTTGGGCGCTGAAACTCAGCCCCAAGGCAGGACGAATAAAAAATATGTATGCAAAAAAAACGTATACGTGCGCAAAGAAAAAAAATCGATTACCTGCAGTAATAGGGGGCTTCCCTTAAAATATTCAGATTTGGCATCCTTCTTCAGCTCATCCGCACTCAGCAAAGTCTCGGCAACAACCAACGACATAATAGAATATCAACTTTTCATTTGGCTAATCAAGGGGATCAACCTTATGTCACTGAACTCACCATTGTTATTCGACAGCAAATAATGATTCAACAAGCAAAATACAAGGGCTCGAATATTCAATTTCTGTTCGGTCATATTCTTACTAGGCCTAAAGTGATGTTTTATAAGTTTTGCCAAATTAACCTCATCACCTACAACAATTTCAGCAAGCATGTTAGCATCTAGTCCTAGGAAAGCCCCTATGGTTGTTTTACCCTCTTCAATAGTGCCAGGAGTGGCAGGAGTAGCATTACTAGGATAACCAAGGATCGCAGCGAATTCATCTGGCAAAGGACATATTTCGTTGCCCCGAAAGACAAAAACATGATGATCGGAATCCCAAAAGCTTAGGGCTGCATGCAGAAAATTATAGTCAATATTAATTTGTTGTAAGCTTAAAAGTGCCTCTAAGTGGTATTCTTTCAACAAAGCCTTTTCTGTAGGAGTAAGGGCCCGTAGCCAACGCCTAACAGCCCGTTGGAGTGAGAAAGTAGGAATCGATATGACGAAATCAAGGAGTAACTAAAACACAGCAAAGAAAGAAGGAAATTGAGAGTGATGGAAAATAGGGACGTATCTAGCCCCTATATATAGCTGAACGCATCAAGTGACATCCTGATCCCATTCGGAAACGCGTTAAGAAATCCGAAAGTCAAAATTCGCCAGGAAAGGACTTTCAGCGCCCGAAGCTGGGCGCCGAAATAATTAACGCCCAGCCTTGGGCGCCGAAAATGCAGCCCAAGGCCCAGATTTCACAAAACGCGGAACAGGAAAAGACTTAAAACCGTGTTGCTAGACACGAGGCCCTATTGCAATTAAGATCAAGCCCAAAAGCACCTTTAAGCTCCCAAATAGCAAAAATGAATGGTAAAACTTGGTCGAAACTTAGACTTGTCTCAAGGAACATATATGTACACTTTTCAAAACAAATATGAAATATCAAGGTCATTCTTCGAAACACCAAAAAATGTTGTTAAGTCGTTGGTTTCTCAAATAAAAAAATGTTTGTCTGTCAAAAGATTAATCTGGGCCAAGCTAAACCGGATGATATTAAACCTTGTCGCCCGAAGACTGAAGTCGCACCCCATGACTTCGCCAAAATAGCACACCACTATGAAAGGTCGCTCGCACGTACGAGCACGACCCCAAACATGATTAAAAGAAGTTATGAAGTATGCAAAAAATGACCAACAAAGCCCAAGCGCTTGGGGGCTCGAGAAAAGTATACTCCAACAAAGAGTGCGCAATCGAAATCACATTCCCGGACTACGCTATACGCCGTCCCATGTTTGGATGATCTCAAAAGAACAGGTTCGACCTCCGAAAAGGGTCGTCATGGACACTTGTACATGGTCCTCTGATCAAAGACCAAGTGGTGGCAAAAATCGAGCCGTAAAGACTAGCTCAAAACCACGAAAGCAGACGGTCGCAAGACAAAGGTCCGTCTAAACCCGTTGTCAACCCACGTTCAGGTTACAACTAAATTCGTCCCTCGAAAGAACTCGCTCTTGCAAGAATGAACAAAAGAAATTCTCAAAAAAGAAATCACGATAAAAAAATAGGAAACTTGCCCATCTCAGTTGGCAAGATCACGTCACGAACCACGCGAGTTCCAAAACGAAAAACGAATTCAGGGACGTCCACCCTCAGCGGACAGGGTTCGCCCACCCTCAGCGGGCGGGGTCTGCGTCAATAGCCGCGCAGATCCTCAGTTTTCGAAAAATAGAGTCTTCAAAAAAAAAAAAACAAAATGAAACAGGCTCGCCATCTTCAGCCGGCGGGGTCTACGGCGCAAACCACGTAGGTCCTTATTTTTAAAAAATAAACACAAAACAAATTTCAAAACAGATTCGTCCACTTCTATCGGACGGGGTGTCCACCCTTAGCGGACAGGTTCGCCATCTTCAGTCGGCGGGGTCTACGTCACAAACCGCGTAGGTCCTTATTTTCAAATTTCAAAAACAGATTCGTCCACTTCTATCGGACGGGGTGTCCACCCTTAGCGGACAGGCTCGCCATCTTTAGCCGGCGGGGTCTGCGTCACTAACCGCGCAGGTCCTTAGTCGCTGCAGCGATAACTTTTTCTGGTTTTCCGTTTTTCCAAAAAAGAACGATGTGAGTAGCTTTCCCTTTTTCCAAAGATTGGTTTTCCGTTTTTCCAAAAAAGAACGATGTGAGTAGCTTTCCCTTTTTCCAAAGATTGGTTTTCCGTTTTTTCCAAAAAAGAACGATGTGAGTAGCTTTCCCTTTTTCCAAAATTTAAAAGAATGGTTTTCCGTTTTTTCCAAAAAAAAGAACGATGTGCTGGATTTTCCTTCGTTTTACGTCCCATAAAAACAAGGGGGTTTTCTCGTTTAGCTAACAATGAAAATGAGAATCTTTAAAAACATTTTTTACCTCGTGATTGGGTTTGGCCAGGCCCAATTACACTTTATAGCTTTGATTTCAAAAACATCTGTAGCTACTCCCAATGACAAAGTGAGGGAGTTTCTACGCACCTTTAGATCCTTCCAATGACAAAGTGAGGAAGTTTCTATACTATCCGTTGACAAATCCCAATGACACGTGAGGGATATGTCGACACTTCAAGTGATGACCCTTAAGTCAAATGTTATCACTCGGGGGCTCGTGAGACCCTCACAAAAACAGGTCACCATGACTTGTGTGGCGCACTCCGTCTAATACTTTGACCATCATCTTACTCCAAGACTCAGTCAAAGTGGGGGCTAACTGTAGACACCTACTTTTGTCCCCATTCCCGAAAGGGAAGGTTCGATGGTGAGAGCATAAATCTCCACTTGACAACGCATCTCCTATAAAATAACGAATCTCGATCACCCCTTTTCATTTCACCCGAAACCTGCTATTTATAGAAACCTGCTATTTATGGAAACCTGCTAAAAATAGTAACTGCCGTAATGGGTAGTTGTTAAAAGTGGCAAGTCATAAAAGATAGAAACCTGTCAGAATTAGGTGTTGCACTCCAACATAAATCCTAAATGAGATAGAGATTACGAGAGAATCCTATTCCTAATATGATTCGAAAATAAGAGTCACGTATTAATTAAAATCCTAACGAGCCTAGAGTTCGTAACGGGCCCAGACGCATTCCGTCACAAGGTTAATACGCACTAAAAGACTCGATTAAGTCTCAAACACTCCGGATTCTAGGAATCCGAATCTGGCTAAGAAAACAGCCCAGATCCTATTTTCAACGCCAGGCCTGGGTGCTGAAATTACCTGGGACGTATTCTTTCCTAATTCCTCGTGGATTAGAGCTCTACAATTCTATCTTTCCACGAACTCTTTTCTATAAATATAGCCCAAGTTCGACGTGAAAAAAGGACACAACACACAATTATTATTCTGAGTATTGACTCTAAACCCCTAAGCCTAAGCCTCACACTGCAAAAACTGATCACGCGTTCTGTCGCAATCGATCCATAAATCGAACAGAACGTATCCTTTCCCATAACTTGAGATTCGTTAAATAAAAGGAGAAATAGCAAAGTCAAAGTGGTTAGTTTTCTGAGAACCGTGACGCACCTCTCAAGGGTGCGTCGTAATGTGTCCCTTTTCTATGATTTAATTGCTTTCCTCGCCCTTTTTTATGAACTGTTAAACTAACTAAATCTGATTGTTCTATCACGCCTAATAAATATGATATTTTTGGGAAATTGGATTATCATGCTAGGTCCCTTAATACAATCTAAATCAGATAATCGCGCTCGATCTAGTACTATATGTTGCATATTGTTGAAATCAACTCAGATTAGTTTGATAGTTAACACATGTCCCTTCAATTATTTATGCTGAGCTAGTAAGGATATCCTGCCTCTGGAGTTATCGAAGAGCGAGTACTCCTCTCGGTAGTTACAGTCCCCCGAACCCTCAATCTCTACCTTGCGGGTGTATGTTGAGAGATCCCCACACCAGGGATCACAAGGGAACCTACGGCCGTCGCGGTCAAACATAATTGCACTCCCTTTATGTCACGATAACCGGGTTTTGTCAGTTTTTCTCATTGTCGTTAAAAACTGAATGGCGACTCCTATATTACTAGTCAATTGGGTGTAAACTCACAGGAAATCCAATTACACTTGATTTGACAAAAAGAAACGTCACACCCACGAGGGACGAGGTCACGCATTAGCCTCGTGCTTTTTCGACCCCCTCACAGACGTGCTGTGGACTATCTACGGAGGGACGACACTTGGAGTCCTAAAGACTTGTTCTTGTTCGGTTCGGGCGCAGCTAGGGAGGGCACGCTACAAAGTGTATGCATCTGAATTATGCTAAATGATTATGTGTTAATAATATGTTTCCTGGCTTTATGATTTTCCGCATGATTTATGTTTATTCATATGTATCATAACCTTACATTGCCTAATTAAGTGATGTCATGAGATTCCCTTGTAGATACGGTTATTCTTGCTTAACCTCATGGACTGAGGCCATTCGAGTTATTGAGAAGATCTATATAACTAGCCTCACAGACATAGGCTGTTCGAGTTAGTGGCGTCGTGAGATGACCGGTGAGTTGTATAGATGGAAGGATGAGCTTAAATGTTCTTAATGTTCGATTGGAACACCTGCGTGAGTGTGAAGGGATGGCCTCCTTCTATGAAAGACTATGTGTATGTCTTACTAGAGCGCTCACTAGAATCTCAAGGTATTCGGGGCCATGTACGTAAGACCATGTCTCTTGTGTACGACTGTCATGTCGTGTGTGGATTTCATTGAGTGATTAGAATTTGTCTTCTATGAAATGCCATGTATATATCGCGGAATTGTTCAAGCTCCTATAGCAAGGTATGTGTTATCGGGTCCCTTCTATTATCTAGGAGTTCAATCCTTTGGTTACTCTCTAGATCGTCGAACACCCCACTCCACTATGTGTTAGTTCAAACCTTTAGGATACTAACATTTAAGTACCAAACTATTAGTGGAGGATTGTTGGAAATAATAATGGGGGTTTCAAGGTTTCATGTCCGTATGCATTAGTGGGGATTGTTGGAAATAATAATGCATTCAGAGGTTTTAAGTTTGAACTCGGTTGGTTAAATGGCCCAGTGGACCTGTAGGACTTAAACCCACCTTGTCGTGTTTCCTTTTCTCGTGAAACATATAAATACTCCCTATTATTCTTTTCCTGGCATATAACATTAATATTTTCAGATTCATGGAGAGACAGAAAACCCTAAATACAAACCCTAATATTTCTATTCGAGATCTGAGCAGTTCTTGAGCAATTCCAACCTTTGAGTTCGGGGTGTAGAATTCAGAGGTGTTGTGTTAACCTTGGGGGCGTTCGTCACTATAAGCCTGCACCGGTAGGGTGGCGAAATTCGCTTCTAACGCAGTGGCCTCCATACCACGATGCAACGTTATTCTTATGAGATCTACAATCAAGTAATATCCTCTCCTTGTCTATAACTATTTCCGTTATCAACAGTTATTTTTCCTACAGTTATAACTTGTAACAAGCATATCACTCTTGATCAGGGTCACTTCATTGTTTATGGTTAGATCACATTTTTAATTGGTTAGGGTCACATTTATCTTTGAATAACATAATTTTAGTACTCGAATAAGATCACTTATATCTTTGATTGGGGTCACTTTTATCTTTGGACAGAGTCACTTTTTTACCTTAAATGAATTCTATTTTTCACTGTTTACGCACTAGATTGTATGTACATTAAGATACAGTAGATCGGAAATACACAATTTTTTTTAGTACTTTTAATTAATGTAGAACAAAAAAAAAAAAAAAATTAACCAGACCAATGATTTTGGGACACTTGATTAGAGAAACAAGACTTAAAATTAGACGGAGGAAGTAAATTTTATTCGATATCAAAGTTGCTTTTTTGGCAAAATTTACGTGCTCTCCCTTTTCCCCCGTCGGACCTTCCCTCTTCTTGTACAGTCGTACTGGTGTTCTACAGCTCTTCGCTCTTGATTCTCATGTAATGTGGGATTTTTCCAGGTATGTAAACAACTCAAATTATATCCCTAAGTTCTAGGCAAAACTGTAAACCTACATTTTCGACATCGATTCTCCAAATTTTGCAATTAATTTGATTTTTGTGTTGCGTAATCTAAGACGAGCATGTATGATGTCGTTGTCAATTGTACTTAATTCGTGGGAAATTCGACGGAAAATTTGAATTTTATGGGTTTTCTACGAATTTTAATCTTTTATTCCATTTTTGCATATTTGTGAATTTTTTATTCTAGTTGCAGGTAATTTTTGCTTGCAATCTCCAAGGAATCACATATTGTTCATATTCAAAGTGATTTCATCTCTGTGTTGTGCAATTGTGATTTATTTTCGCGAGGAATTTCGGGCTACGTAAGAAGGGATACCCATTTTGTTTAATGATGGTGGAGACGAAGCCTTTCAAGACAAAATTATGTGTCCTTTATGGGAGGGGTCGTTGTGCGCGCGAAACTTGTACGTTTGCTCATGGAGATTCCGAGCTTCGACGCTTTTCGGCTTCCTTACCGGGTAATTTAATTGTTGCCGATGCTGTATTGTTGTTTGGGTCATTGGGTGATTTTATGGTGTGTGCTGGTTAATTTTTGAGTCATTGTGTTTGTATTTGTTCGATTTCGCCTTGAGTTATAGAATTATTAGCTTAACCATTGTTCTGATGGTTTCTGCTTAATTTACAAGATGTTCTTCAAATATATGGTGAAAACTCAGATGCTGCTATTGGTCACACAGGAGCAAGTGGTGACAAAGAGAGAAAATACCCTTTTTTTGTGGCATAGAAGCTCACCGTACTTTTAAATCTATGTTGAAAAGTCCGAAAACTCAGATGCTTCTATTGGATTTCCATAAATCACTACACATGTAATGGTCAAGGTGTTAAGCGATTTACTTTAGTGCATTATAATCCCATGTTTTAGGAGTTGAAGACTTGAAGGGCCTCTACCAGCTTCAACAAAATACATTTTGTTTGCCAATTTCAGTTTTTAAGTAAAGATATGGTGGGGGAAGGGGAGGGGGTTTAATACGCAGCTTTGGGTTACTGTTTGTTGTGTTATTTTATCTCGCATTTAAATCAATTAAGTGGAATTGGTCTCATTAGTTTGATGCTGGTTCAGCTTTTTTGTGATGTCATCTTTTTAAATGTCTACATATAGTGAACTGGATTATATAGAGGCGCAAATTTTGGGATTTTAATAGTGACTTCTCTTGTGGATCCTGTTGAAGATAGTATGTTAGTGATTTGGCCTTATCACTCTTAGCTTTGAATATAATATTATGAAATTTACCTTTTTCATCCTGCATAGTGGGAATAGTTGATTCAGGTTATTCAGCATATTCAGAGGGCCCTGAATTAATTGAGTCTGTTGATGGAGATATTTTTGAATTTGTTGTCTTAAGAATCGCCGTATTACTTCAGCAGGAACTGCTGTTGGTAAAATCAGTTGAATGATTATCAGCTGATGGTTTTAGGCTCAACTTGTCCATAAGTATGATGCAGGATTTGACATTGCTAAGGCTGATTGTGGATTTAATTTCTGGATTCTTTTTTATCTGGCCCCAGTCATGCATCGATTGACAGAGCGTGTTTGAAGGTCCAGTAAATGAATGTTACTCTTCCTCAAATTGAAATTTTTGGTATGCTTCTCCTGTTGGGCTCTGTCATTTATTGTCCGGGAAGCTGATGGTCATTATTCAGGCGGTGTCGACTTCGTAGTGAGCTCCTTAAGGTTTTCTTCTTATGAGGAGCAACATGGTTCCTAGGACTTATGGAAGTAGTTTGATATCTTTATTGTTGTTGTCTTAATATCTGGCACCTGGGAGAAATCTACTCCGCTGATTATTTAGCTTCAACTCCAGAAGACGGACATTCATCTGTCCTTTATCCATTACTTCTTTGATGCATCACATTTTTGCTTCATATAAGGCTATAAGCTCAAACTCAGGTGTATTTGTATCTAATCGTTGTATGCTGGTGATATATCTGTGACACCATTGACAATGCAAGGACACACTATTTCTGTTCATTATTGTGTTACTCGTCATACCATGGGGAGGGTAAGATTAGCTTTGCAGCAGTTCATGATACTTTTCTGTTTAAAAAGAGTGGTTTATATTGGCAATACAGTTCTGCCCTCTGAGAGTTCTATTTTTTCCGCCCCAGATAGGCGAATTGACAGGGACAATGACTTGAGGAGTAAGCTGGACAGGAAGCGTTCTCCACTTCGTAGATGTTCCCCCGAAAGAGATGCAAGAGGATCACATGCATATAAAAGTAAGCATGACTTTGTTCTGTATCTTCCATATTGGTATTTTGTGACTTCTGAGTACACACATATTAATTAGTGCTTTTGATATTTGAAGTGGTTAATCGAGGTGCTTAATGCTGATTGGTGATGCCATGTTTTCTGCGTACTTATAGGCTTATTTTTCTGACGTATCTTTTGCAGGAATTAGTCCTTCACATCCAAGTAAAAGAAGGTAATTAAAAGTATAGCAGGCAGACTTTCACAATAGCTTTTTGGGAATACTCTGCCTCTTATCTGGTTTGGATGCTATTACATGTCTACCCCTGCATTTATTTTGGTAATGATTTCCTGATGTCTGATATGGTTAGTGGTCAATCTGGCCGTGGTATGTAATTGCTTTACATTTTTTGGGGAATTAATTTTAAAAAAAAAGGTGTAGTTAAATCATTTGACGCTCACCAATAATGAATTCTTCATGGCATGGTATCATTCCTTTTTTTGTCTGATAGTAAATCTTGAGATTAAGTTATCATGAGAAAGTTTAAAGTCTCCATCTTGTGAGATTTATTTACTCTGTATATCGCTTGAGGGGTTATGATTGCTACAACTGTCACCACTCATCACATACTCATACAGTGTGATCTCACCATTTGTGGGTCTGTAGAGGACTAAAGGTCAATATATTATTTGTAACCTTTTTGAAAAATGATACAAAGGCGTTTAGTTTGCTAATTTTTTTTACCCTCTGTTTTGCCTCATAACTGCATACACAATTGAATGTCAATTGCGGTCCTCTATTTGGCACTATACCTCTAAGTCTCTAACTTAAGTCAGTAATCATACAAAAAGTTGGAATAGCCAGCATCGAAATTAGTGCATAGTTGATATTCACCTTGTCTTCAACGAACTGTTTGAAAATGCTAAACCAAAATGACAGCTCTCTTTTCCTGCTTTCAATCCATTTTGTCATGGAGATTCATGCAACTTATGATGTTGGTATCCTGCTCCGGTGTTCCCAATAGTGTTATGGTGATCAATTAATTTTTTTAATTATGAATTTGTAATGATAGAAAATTACGGACACATGAGTACTTGGAAGGTCCGAATGGTTTTTCTGAGGGCTCCAAAAATGAAGAAGGATCAGCAGATAGCAGGAAGGATAAAATGCATGTATCCGGTGAATCAAGAAAGATGCTTGAGGATGAGGTATACAGAGCTTTGCTTGCACTGTGTTTTATCTTCCTTTTTTTCTTTTCTGTTCTCTCCTGTTTTTCTTTTCAAATTTTGGGGTGGTTTCCTTTTGTATTTTATATTTCAAGTTGAATATTAGTATTCATACGACATGGTCCTTATCTCTTGCAGCTGAAGCAAATCCAATATGAGGTTGATGTGTTGTTTAACCAAAAAAGTCAGATGGAGGTTAGTTTATCTTTAGTCACTTAAATCTGGTAAATTTATATTTTGGCTGGATGGCTACTCTTGTTATATTTTTGGGGCAAATTTGCCAAAAACAACCTTTTAAAACCCATTTTTTGCGAGAAACAACCTTAATTTTTTTTTTTATTGCGAAAACAGACCTTTACGAAATAAAATTTACGAGAGACAACTTCTTTGGGTTTTCTGGCGTAGACCAATAATTTCCGGCCTTGACTGGCCGGTTTTTCTACCCTCACTCATGTTCCCTCCATTTTTTCCCCTTAAAACCAAAATCCCGCCAAAAATCCCAAAAGAAAAAAAAACCTCAAAGTTCATTCTCTCTTTGCATCAGCCGTCCGCCGTAGCTGCCGTAATTTGAGGTTGCCATAACCTAGTTGTGGTAGAGAGCTTCAATAGGCAATTATCCAATACTTCAAAATGCAGAAATTAGGGTTTTTCGGCATGAAAAGCTTAGATCAATTCAAAACCTTAATACCTTCAGGAACAAGAACTGCGAGAACATTGTCAATTTCTTCGCACTCATCTACCGATTCAATTACATCAGGAAATTTCGCGAGCTTGAAGCTCACAGCTGGTTCATCATCTACTTTTCAGTCTTAATTTCAGAAATTCACCGTTTTTTTAAGGCTGAATTCGTTCTGCTGGTGAGGATTTTCAGAGAAATTGGTGAAGGAACAAGCATCTGTGAGAACCAACCTCGATATTGCGGTATTTCTCTCTCAATTTTAGGTTTAGTTCAAATACTGAAGTAGCGATTAGAAATTTGCGTAAGTGTCCATTTCCGATGGAGCCAAATATTCATTTGTTCTTTTGGCTGTGGGATGTAATGGAATAAATCAAAATGGCTTTTAAAACCTCTTCGCTTCCTTTCCATGAAGTAGAAGATGGTTGTCCCGTTGTCGTCCCGTTATTGCTTTTGGGTCAATTGGAAACAACTTCTCTGCAATTGCAGGGGTAAGGTTGCGTACATCCGACCCCCCCTTACCCTGCTTCTTGCGGGAGCCTCTTTGAGGCAATGGGGTAATGATAATGAATGATCTACTTCAACCTTGAATTTTGAAATTTATTAGAATTCGAAGAAATCTCTGGAGCATATTCATGTGTTGGAAGAGAAGCTACAAGCAGCTTGCAATGAGAATGCGAAACTAAAAGTGAAGCAGAAAGAAGATGAAAAGCTCCGGTAATGAGAATGCGAAACTAAAAGTGAAGCAGATAGAGAAATGAACTTTGAGGGTTTATTTTATTTTTTTTGGGATTTTTGCCTGGAATTTGGTTTTAAGGGGAAAAAATGGAGGGAAGATGGGTGAGGTTAGCAGAACCAGCAAAGTCAAGGCCGGAAATTATTGGTCAACGCCAGAAAACCCAAATAGGTTGTCTCTCGCAAATTTTATTTACTTTAAGGTCTGTTTTCGCAAAAAAACAATTGAAAAGGTTGTTTCTCGCAAAAATTGGGTTTTAAAAGGTTTTTTTTGGCAAATTTTATTCAGCTTCTGAAAATCTCAACAGCATGCTTGTTTTTTCTATGCTCTTGCGTGGACCACATCGTTGTTTTTGGAATACATCTATATAAACAATAACTTTAATCAATACTGAATCAAGGGATTGGTTAGTGTCTATGTAGTTAAGGGGATGATGGTAGTCTTTGCGTCTTATGAATGAGTGGCTACTTGCTGCTGAGAGTTGGTGTGGGGTGGGGGGGGGGGGGGGGGGTTAGGATCTGCTGGGTGTCGTGGAGTAAGGGGTTGTCGGTACTGGGGTGAGATGTGGTGGTTGAGGTTTTTTGGAGGGATTTGGAGAATTAGGATGAGGAATATGGGGGTAACTGAACTAAACTAGGGAACAAAGTTGCAAATTACATCAATCAAACACCAAATATTGAAAACATGGATTTTTTTATTACCTTTCCTTCTCTTGAAACTTTGTACCAAATGAGTGTTAGAAACTCCACCTAGGAGGTCTATATGTAGGCCACCTAAAGCTTTCTCCATTTTGCACTAGCTATTGCCTTATCCTATTTTTTAAGTGCTTTCATCACTTATTCACTTTGATCAACAACTACGTACACTTCAAACTTATACACATATAAAATAACAAATAATTTTAGAAGCTTTGTGCCATCCTGGATATGTAAAACTTGGATAATACAAAAACATCGCTTATTAGCTAGATAAAATATTATTAAACACAATGGAAAAATGCCCTTTAAGAGTTCTACAACTGACCTGAAGGTTAGGTATAGTGTTTTGTCTCAGCTCTTCCACCTCTTTGATACAGTAATACATATAAGAAAGCAAGCTTCTGGAATCACCGATTTACTGACTGTTTCCTTGTTACATGAGTTGACCGTATCGAACAATTCACGCTTTTAAGTGCGAGGAACAAAATGTTTCATCTTTCTTTTAAATTTTTCCGCAAACAGTTCTTTCTTTCTCTTTGGTGATTTAAATTTTCATACCAAATTATGCGTTTCTCTTAAATTTTTGTTTTTAATTTTATATGATATAAGGTAAATTTCCATTAAACACCAATAAAATAGGGCATTTCCTTGCCCTGGATAGACAAAAGTAGGCACACCTTCTAGGACGAGTGACCAATCAATAAGAGTGTTTAACACAATCATAAAGTGCCACAGAACAAAACAACATATGGCACCAATATCGGTTCAAGGCTAAAATACAGAAACTGAAAGACTAAGTTTTCAGATTCTCAAACCACAATTTATCCACACTAGATTTTCTGAGGTAGGATATTACAAATTCTATGCAGATCTTTAACCTTGATTCCTTTGACAGTATAAGTGATTGTTGAAGTCCTTTGACTCATAATGACTCTTTTCTAGTGTACCAAACCTTGTAACACAATTTGCAATGCCACAAAAGAAACCCTTCTTCCTGAATATTAGGTTTGTTTTGACCCCTGCATTTGAGATTTAATGTGGAATATACATTTTGACATAATGAAGTTCAAGGCTAACGGGATGGCTTAATGTGCTGTCCAAACAACTTCATCACCAGTTCATTCAGGAATGGGATAGATTTCCTTTTTCTCTTTAAGTGTGTGGTAAGTTGTAGTTTCTTTCTTAAACTCCTATTTCTGCTGCTAGCATTATTGTCTGAATCAATTCTACTCAAAATAATACTTGTACTAGCTTTCTAGGAATGAGGAATAAGAAAGAAGCAATGATTTGTGGAACATTTAGACATAAGATTTCTCAAATTATACCCTTCCAAGATTCTTAGACATGAAAAGCCTACTTATAGAAAACCATCAAAATATGCTTTGCAATATACATGATAAGGAAGAAAGTTGAAGATGATTCCAATGTGGCAATATGTAACTAACTTAGACAATTAGAAAGTTGAATTGTTTTTTTTTCCGTCCTTATGAAGTACTCCCTGAATTCCCTAAGTTTGATAAATTTTAGAATACTGTAGTAAGACATTGACTGATTGACCTCATCGTTTTCTAGAAAGTGTCGAGTTCTTGAGGATGAAGGCACTACCACTTTCCAAATCACTTCCTAGTGAATTGGGATTCTTCTATAATCTATTAAAAACTAGCAATGTAACTTGTAGATAATATTGTAGTGTTCCTAAAAAGTAAGTTTCCAAATTATGCTCCAGGTCATAGTTTATCATTTTTCCTGTTTGTCTGGACTCTGGATCACAATCTGTTCAAATGACGGAATACAATATTCTTTACCATCATGTTCTTTGGTGTTCCGTTTCTGTAAATTGTTCCCCCCCCTCCCCCCCCAATGATGCTGACGGGATTTGTGAGTATTTATTGAGTCGTTATTTTGTCATTTTGAGATCAGATGATTCGTCTTTAGGTGTAAGCTCTCGTTGGGTGTAGGTTGGATATGTAATTTTTGGCTCAATTGTTCCCTCTGTATTTTCCTAAGAATTTCCTTAGGAAGTTGTCATTGTCACCTCTATACTGAAACAAGTAATGTGAAATAACGTCGTTTCCTGGTTTTGGAAGTGTTATACTAGGTTATGTAGTAAAGGTGTCATACCTCATTATTTGGGGAGGATGTATAGTGTAATGTGGGTAGACAATTGCCTACCCTAACAAGAACACAAAAGTTAATTATTGTAAATTTAGACAATAATAATGGCTCTAGAGCAGTGGTGTTGGTAGATGAATTTTTCTAGCTTGTGAACTTGGCTTCGGCTCTTGCAATGACAATTTTTACACTTCACCTATTTTTACCTTCTTTCAACTTTATTCCCATCTTTTCTGGAGCTCTTCATCCCTTACCGAAATTCTTAATTGTTTTTATTTTACTCATCCTTTTATAAAATCAAATCATTTTACCTTATTACCATTTTCTCAGTGAGCGATCGAGTGCCACACAGACATGATTTATAGTCATGTAGACGAAATTTAATCTAAATGTCACCTAAAGACCGACTAAGAAAACGACCGCACATAACGAATTATATATGCTTATGTAATTTTTATTATTATTATTATGCTTACCCTGTTTGAAAATCCTAGATATCACTGGCCCACTGCTCATTATCATGTAGCATTTCAGGAGGATGATAGAAGTTGTACATGGCATGCCAAATATTTATGTTTTCAATTCTTTGTTTTCGTTGTTTATGTATGTGCCCTGGGTGGGAAATTGAGAGGTTAGTTGGATAATTGGATTCTGTACCAGTTGGTTTCTTCTAGCACATGACCGTCATTCCCATTTGCTTGATGGTAATATATTTGCAGTTCTGTTTTATAATTAATACTATCACTAATACTTGGTGTCATGATTAACTCATGCAGTTATATAAGCTGCTAATAATTAATCTGTTGCTCATAAAATTCAACTGGAACAAAGGGTACAACAAGCAGGCATCCTCTCTTCTAGGATTAGGGATCCTGTGGCTCTACTACTACTATCATAACTTTGCAGTGTTAATAAGTTCTAAGTATTCATCTACTGCTTGCAGATTGAACTGGAGGAGAGGGTGCAAGAAGCAGATAGCCTCTCTTCTAAGATTCAAGATCTCGAGGCTCAACTGGCTGGAGAGAAGGATAAATCTAAAAGGTAACTATATGGTCTGTATCTTTCTAATCCTGGTTTGAACTCCAGATTCACTCTGAATTGTTGTTGTACAATGATGACCCCGACTGTTGTCTGTTTGGTAATGATTTGCAGAGTTGATTCAAAAATTAAGAAGCTCGTTAGGGCCCATGTTCATCACACACGGCTGCAAGATGAAGTGAAGAGGCAAGTTTATTTAGACAATGTGTGCATGGTGCTTGCGCTTGTGTAATTATGTAGGGGTCGTTTGGTTCAACAAATTGGAGTGGATTGGAATGGATTCTAATACCATGGTGGTATGGATTGAAAATCCCATTCCAACGTGGATTTGTTTGGTTCAGCTTGGAATGGGTTCTATATCCTATTTCTAGTGTTTGGTTCACTCTTGAAATGAGTTTAGTTTTATGAATTTAATTTAGTTTATTATTAAAAAAATTTGATATTCTTTTCCAAAATAAGACTTGCAGTTAACTTTCAGCTTTTCTGTTCAATTAATTAATACAATTAAAAATCAAATTTAATACAATTTATTTAAAAGAAATGGAAAAAAGGTAATGGCTTAGTTTATCTTTCCAATCAAATAATCGACAAAGTGAAACCCTTGGTTCATCTTCAAAAACTAAACACCACTAGATGGAAAAACGTCTTGATGGAAAAGAGCAGATTCAAGTGGAGTATGAAAGAAACGCCATTTTCAGCTTCTATCCTCTTCAAAATAAAAATCTGATATTTTTTCTCACAAGAACACCAGGTTGGAGAAGATGAATTGTCATAGGTGATGGGTTTCCGAATTCAGAGGTGGTGGGCAGCCAGGGTCGGATTCGGAGGTGGTGTTGGCCGTTCAACTTTTAACGCCTCATATCTCTCTTCTCTCTTTTTGAGTTAGGGTTTCTAACTTGAGGGGAATGGATTTTGAAACTTGGGGTGAGAGGTGGATATGGGATTCCATGGGGATGGGATGGATTTAGAATCCCTTAAGTATGAGATTCCATACCTAAAAGTCCTAACCAAACAATAAAATGTTTGGAATGGATTCTAACTCCATTCCAATCCATTCTAAAATGCCCAACCAAACACCCCTTTATTTTGTATGTATATTCTCGTGGGTATCTGTATGTAACTATGTATACACCAGGAATTTTTCTTTTACTTTTTTGGCTTTAGTGGGGCTGTGGAAAACAGCCTCTATGTTTGTTAGGTGCAGGATTTTATACATTTTGACCTCTCTAATTCTTGCCAGTGGTAGGAATTGCAGTTTGGTTGTGGTTGCTTGGTGTTCATGTCTTACCAAGGTCTCTATGATTTAAGGTTCAAAACTCTTACAATTGTCTTAACATGTGAATTCAGGTCACAGCTTCAACTTGAGCAGCTGGTGGGGCAGCTTGTTAGAGATGCTACACCATTTAGTGCTATTGAAAAGCTGAATGTCAATATTAATCATGAGGAAAAAGTTCTAGAACTGAAAGACTCTGTTCCATCTGTGAGGAAACAGCCACACAGTAGCATGGAAGCCTCACAAGGGTTAAAATCAGGTAATGTACATCCTTTCAGTTTTAAGTAAGTGCTTTATTTGAGATCAAATTAATTTGTTCTTTATGTACCATCTTAGAAGATATTCCCTTGCAAATGTATCTTACAAGACTCTCGCAAAGTTACATTATCCTTGAGTATGGAAGGTGGCATGTATAAATCATGTGTGAGTAGTTGTGAAGCAATATATCGTATTGTTTTTTAGGAAATTCTATGTCGTAGCCCGTTATGCTAGACAAATCTTATAATAATACTTTAAAATCCTTATGATACCTAATATTTGGGGCAATATCGTAAACTTCACTTCTGTTAGTACTTTGTTAATGATTTTTTTACTAACAAAGTTGACCATATATTAATAAAACGAGAGTGAATGTTTGTAGATACGACATGAAACTCACTCCTTCAACCCCTGTTAGCCCTGGTAATCTCGATGACCAATGGACCTTTGAGTAGGTCTCTGGTGGCTTACTCACTATTGACACTTGGACACCCTCTTTTCCCAGCATGTAATTCTTTTACGGGTTTGTTGGCTTGAAATCTTCATTGGTGGTGACAGCCGAAGTAAGGGCGGGGGGGGGGGGGGTGAGGATGATGGATTAGGGAGATAGTGCATGCCACATGATACATGTTCATTGGATTGTTGTTTTCCTTCTTTCTTTCTTTTTCAATGTTAGAGGAACTTTTGAGGTTTTCATCAAAAATAGAGTCCTCACATTAGTAGATATAAGTTCTGATAAATTAGGAATGAGCTAATAATTATTTTAGGAGTAGGGTTATTATTTACAAAGAGTATCTCTTTTGCCTTAGTTTGTATGGGACATAATTACGTGACTGTAGTCTATGTATTAGCCTATTAGAGTTGTATGCTGTTAACTATACAAGTTGTGAGATTGAGTTAATCAACACTTTTGTGTATTTTGCTGAATTTTAGTAAATTGATTCCCAACTCATTTTTCTCGGCGAATGCCAAAAGTGTGATGACTTGGCAAAGACCCTGAGTAACGGTGACTTACTCCAAGAAGACAAAGGGAATCAAAAGAGAATGTGGCCAAACCTCATTAAGGCGACAATAGCTAGTAGAGACAAGAAAGTGGGGTGGTGAAGCACCAAAGTTGAATAGTTAAAAAAGGGGGGGGGGGGGGGGGGGGGGGAGTAGTGGAAATAATTATTGTGTTATTGACTTATTGTGTAGACTCTTTGAGAATTGTGACCTAAAGTCACTTCTTGGAGATTTGCAACCTCGAGTTGCTAAATTGTGTCTTAGTTCTTGTTTGAGTTCCACTATTATTCAAAGCTATTTATCTTCCTCTATTTATTTTTCCAGTAACATTCTGTTTTTGTGAGTTTATTACACTTAGTATCACAACAGTACGATAGTAATACACAAAGAATTAAGACCTTGGAAGAAGGCATCTATAGGGCCTTGAGGGCTATGTTACTCAGACACGGGTGTCGGTGTCGTGTCCGATACGGGTGTCGGAGTATCTGACACTCCGATCCAAATATTTACCGACACTCCGACACGGTCAAAGGAGTGTCTTGACTTGTTTTTTAGACACGGCTTCTATACAAAGTGTCGAATAAAATAATACGACACTCTTTATAAAAAATATAAAAATAGATGCTTAAGTAAAAAAATATGTCGTGTAAAAATGTTTAAAAATACAGAGAATTAATTAAGGTTTAAAAAATATGTTACAGTAAAAAAATATGATGGGTCTGCAAAGTAATGGAATTGGGAAGGTTTTAAAAATATGGTCAGTAAAAAATATAATGGCTCTGCAAAGTAATGGGAATTGGAAAAGATGAAAAGATTCCCTCAAAAACAATAAAAAAAAGTAATGGAAAAAATGTCAGCAGTCACGTGGGTTTGTCTGGTCTCCCAGACTCCCACCTAAAAAGGTTAAAAAAAATAGAAATAAAAAGAGCCCCATTACTCCATTCTCACACTCTTACCCCTCCAAGTCTCCAACCCAGAAAATGACGGGAAGGCTTCAGCCATAGCCATGGCTTATTCTCAAGATTATCATTATCAATGAAAACAAAAATTGAAGAGTGCATTCATCTCGATTTTCCTTCTACGACAAAAGCCCCAACATATTTTTTCTTCTCTCACCTTCCCCGACCATCAATTATTAGATTTAGGGTTTCGAATTCTTCAAGATCCGTTAACTTTGGTTCTGGGTAAGACTAATTTTATCACTATATCTCTATCTTGAATGGCAAATTTGATTTTTTTTTCTCCTTTTCTTTTCTCCCCCCGATTTCGACACCGCAATTCAGACCCTTTTCCGACACCGGTGTCGACACTTCCCCGGACACCTGTCGAGTGTCGTGTCGCGGGTCGGGTCGTGTCGACACCGACACCCACCTTCCAACGGGGTGTCGGAGTAACATAGCTTGAGGGCCCTCGACTCCAGATTCGTAGGAGTTGAAGAGGACATACAAAAGATGGCGTCGACATCAGTTGCTAAGGCATAGTCGCCGTGCAGAGGTCGTTGGGAAAGAGGAAGTCAGAAAGAATACTTCTGGAGGTTGGTACTGTCAGACTCAAGAAGACTTAACCTGTTTCGAGAAGAGCAGGTGCAAGCCATGTCGTCCCTACAGACTAACCAAGAGAAGTTCCTAGAGGAATTGCGTGCTTTGGTGGTTGGGAAACACACTGAACCCATAAGGCCGACGTTGGAGTTTATCCACCTCGATAACATTCATTCGACAACTGTTGAACCGGAGAAATCAGGGGAAATAGATAAGGTACCAAGAGGAGAACTAGGTTTTTGAAACAGGTAACTGGATGTATCGGAGCTTGGAGATGCCCCTTTTCGATGGAAGTGACCCCGATGCCTGGATATTAAGGGGAGAGAAATTCTTTGATACTCCATCCGTCCCAGATTAGTTGTTACATTTTCCTTTTTCGTCCGTCTCAGATAAGTTGTTACACTTCTAAATTAGGAATGACCCCACAATTATTATATTGTCTCCACACCCTCTCTCATTCAATTATAAAAAATACCCCATTAACTCCTATCACATCTACTTTTTCAAAAAAAAAAACAATTGATAACCAAACAACCACTTATACCTAAAACTTTGTACAAATGTAAGTGTAACGAGTAATGTGGGACAGAGGGAGTATCTACTATCTCATGGAGGGAAATGCTCCGTTGGTTTCAATTTGAGAATCGTTGTCGGCCTATCAAAGCTTGGAGAGGTTTGAAAGGGAGGGCAGTGCTAGAGTTTCGTGCGTCCAACGCAAGTACCTACCTCTGTCCTCAGTGGTGGAGTACCGCCGAAAATTCATTGAGTTTCTAGTCATGCCTTTCGGATTAACAAATGCTGCGCGACCTTCCCATCATTATGAATAATGTTTACCGACCACTCCTACGAAAGTTTGTTCTTGTATTTTTCGATGACATTCTAATTTACCGTGTGAGCAGGGAGGAACACTTGGGACCACTTGGTGACGAATTAAAAAGTGATACCGCAAGTGCACGGTGTCTGTTGTTAGCAGATACTTAGCAAATACGGGTCGATCCCACGGGGAGACAAGTTCTATTAGTTTTTTGCCCAATTATACGAACTATTTCAATAAACGAAAGTTGAATTTGGTTTATAAACTAACGAAACTAAAGCAATAATATAAGCGTTGTATTTATCAATGAAATAAAGGTCTAGGGCGTCTGTTCGATTCACCATGCTTATACCAATCCAAGAACACAAATCAATTCGACAATGAATAGGCTAGGCCGAGTAATTAAAGTACATGTTAATCCTACGGTCGGGTCTTAACACTTTCAATCCAACATATGCGGTACGGTCGCTAACATAATCAGAATTGCCAATTGCACCAAGCCTCTAAGAATATGATCTTTCAATTCTAATTCCTATTAGCTAGATAATCAATCCACGATATTGGCCAATTACATGAATCAAAAATTAAGAACAAATCAATTGGAATTACTCAAACATAATCTAGAAATTTGCAAACTTTAATGCATAACAATCATGGTATAAACATGGCTTCCCTTACTTAGCCCTAGAAAACAATTACTCGCTCATAATTGAATTAACAAACACGATAGAAATAATAAACTTCAAGTGGTGGAAACTTCAAGGGGAGCAACAACTAAAATTCGTGGAAAAGGTAGCAAGTGAAGGTATTTGGGCCGGGGATATGGATTTGGATGTAGACTCATTATGGACAAGAATGGAGCACACCATAAAGGGAGTGGCGAAAGAGGTCCTAGGGGAATCTAAAGGAATCATGCCACCAAGTAAGGACACATCTTGGTGGAACGAAGTTGTGCAACAAGCTATAAAGAGCAAACGAGAATGCTATAAAGAGTTGGGAAAATGTAGAAGTGATGAGAACTACGAGAAGTACAAGGAGGCTAAAAGGGAAGCAAAGAAAGCCGTAAGAGAGGCTAGAGCAAAGGTGAATCAGGATCTTTACGCAAGATTGGATACAAAGGAAGGTGAAAAAGACATCTATAGACTTGCTCGAATGAGAGATAGAAAGACGCGAGACATCGGGAGGATTAAATGTGTGAAAGATGTTGATCAAAAAGTTTTGGTGGGAGATAAGGAAATCAAGGATAGATGGAGGTTCTACTTTGATAGCTTGTTCAACGGGGATCAAGGGCGCGATATTGGGGATACAAATATCCCTAGGGATATGGTTAACCTAGACTTCTTGCGAAGAATTCAAAAGAGAGAAGTCGAAATGGCACTGAAAAAGATGGTATGCAAGAGGGCAGTGGGGCCCGATGGTATACCTATCAAAGTCTGGAGATGCTTGGGAGAGAGAGGGGTTGTATGGTTAACAACTCTTTTCAACAAGATTTGGAGAAATAATAGGATGCCATTAGAGTGGAGGAAGAGTACTATCATCCCCTTGTACAAGAATAAGGGTGATATCCAGGATTGTGCCAACTATCGAGGAATCAAACTAATGAGTCATACTATGAAACTTTGGGAGCGGATTATTGAGCAAAGACTGAGGAAAACTGTGAAAATTTCGGAGAACCAGTTTGGATTTATGCCTGGAAGATCGACTATGGAGGCCATTCATCTTATAAGGCAACTAATGGAGAATTATCGGGATAAGAAGAAGGACTTACATATGGTTTTCATAGATTTGGAGAAGGCGTATGATAAGGTACCAAGGGAAATCCTTTGGTGGGCATTAAGTAAGAAAGGAATTCTGAGGAAGTATATTGATATCATCAAGGACATGTATGAGGGAGTTAGCACGAGTGTGAGAACTAGTGTTGGTAAGACCGAAGAATTCCCCATTACGATTGGAGTGCATCAAGGTTCCGCACTTAGCCCGTTTCTTTTTGCTATAGTCATGGACGAATTGACGAGGTCAATCCAAGATGGTATTCCCTGGTGCATGATGTTTGCAGATGATATTGTGTTGATTGATGAAACAAAAGGAGTGGAAAGTAAGTTGGAGTTATGGAGACAAACGTTGGAATCTCGGGGTTTTAGGCTGAGTAGAAACAAGACGAAATATATGGAGTGTAAGTTTAGTGGAGTCCAAGTTAGAGAGACAGGGGAGATTACCTTAGATGGGAAAATTGTCCAAGGCTCTGAAATGTTCCGTTATCTAGGATCTATTATCCAAAAGGATGGAGAATTGGATGGCGATGTGGCCCATAGAATCAAAGCAGGTTGGTTGAAGTGGAAAGGTGCCACGGGGTTCCTATGTGATTCAGGCATGCCCCAAAGATTGAAGGGAAAATTTTACTGCACGACAATTCGACCGGCTTTGTTATACGGCACAGAATGCTGGGCAGTGAAACATTGTCACGTGCACAAGATGAATGTGGCGGAGATGCGCATGTTACGTTGGATGTGTGGGCATACAAGAAAGGATCGTTTGAGGAATGAGATTATTAGGAAGAAAGTAGGGGTTGCACCGATTCAGTTTAAGATGATGGAAAATCGTTTAAGATGGTTTGGACATGTGAGCAGAAGACCAAGTGATGCCCCGGTTAGGAGGATAGAAGGGGGGCCCAGTGATAGAATTGCAAGGGGTAGGGGAAGACCTAAGAAAACTCAGAGGAAGGTGATTGAGCACGATATGAGCTTTCTTGGGATTGAGAAAAATATGGCGTTGGATAGGACAGAGTGGAGGGAGAAAATATACATTGATGACTTCAATTGATTTATACAGATTTCATGTTTTTGTTTCTTTCTATTTTTTATTTTTATTTTTATTTTATTTTTAAAATTCTTAATTTTTTTTTTTAATTTACATTCTATTTTGAAATATACTTATTTTACTTATTTATTTATTTTAAACTTTACTTATTTTTATTATCTCTTACAATATTTCTTCTATAATATATATACATTTTTCTCTTATCTTACTTTCATTAATTCCACTTTCTCTTCCTTGTTTTTTTTGACGATCTCCTACGACGATTCATGTTAGCCGACCCCAAATCATGTTGGGACTAAGGCTTTGTTGTTGTTGTTGTTGATGATAGAAATAATAAACATGAATTTCATAATCAAAGGACAACTTAAACTAAGGAACGAAAACAATAATAATGAATTAAAGCGAAAACAATTATTGAATTACCTCTAGATTGATGAATTGAAATATCGAAAAAACTAGGGTTCAACGGAAGAGAGAACAAAAATGACGTGAAAGAGAATTCTATGGGAATTACAACATAAGGGAAACTAAAAGCATAAAGGAAATAAATTAATTCCCTTGAAGTATTTATATGCTTCCTAAATTCTAAACAAAATAGGAAATAATAATAATTACATAAGTTACGATTTAATTGAACGATCACGAGAAGAAATGCAACGAATCCGCGCAGAAATCAGATAGGCGCAGAAACCAGCGAGCCCGCTGGTCGATCGCTGGTTTTCGTGCCCAAGGAGAAGAGTCGGGCCAACGTTGTGGGCTTTGGGAGAATCGGATAGTCGAGCCACCTTGTTTATGTCATAACTCTTGTTCTACAATGCCCATAGGGACGTGTGACCTATCGTTGGAAAGCTCTTGGAGCCTACTTTCTAGCCCAATTCTGACATGTAGAACTTAAGATATCATCAAAAGAGTGAACGCTTGTCCGTTTGATGCTTAGAAAAATAACATTTAGCTTCGTTGTTGACTCAAAATTATCCCTAGAGACATGTAATGATCCTCGAGTCAACATCCCATCCGTTCATCATCCAAATCAACTCAGAACACTCCGAAAGCATCCTAATGACCGTTAAATCACCTGAAACATTAAAGAAAGAACAAACGGGGCGTAATAGAGTACGACAACGATAACTTATGCAAATGTGACCCTAAATGCAACTAAAATGATATAAATGCCTAATAATGCAACCTAAATGTGCCTAAAATACCCTATACAAACATGACTCATCACTTGGTCAGTTGTGTATGGTTTTAGCTACATTGCAGGAGCACATGTAGTTTGCAAACTTGAAGAATTATGGTAGGGAATAAGTGGCTTATTTGGGCCACGTAATTTCGAGCAAGGGGGTGGCTGTAGACGAAGATAAATTCAAGTCCTTCCTCGACTGGGCTATTCCCAAGAACTTGCGAGAGTTAAGGGGATTCTTGTGCCGTACAGGCTACTATTGTAAGTTCGTAGCGAACTATGCAAGAATCGCATCCCCTCACGGATCAGTTGTGAAAGGGTAGTTATGGATGGACCAAGGAGGCTACTTGTGCGTTTAAAAGACTGAAGGAGGCGATGGTAAATGCTCCTATTTTGTCGATGCCCGATTTCACCACAAGCCTTTGTGGAAACCGACGCGTTCGGGTACGAGTTTGGAGCGACGTTGATGCAAGGTAATCGACCCATAGTCTTTTATTGCAGATTTGCAGAATACTTGCATAATACTTGGGGTTCGCCTGTTCGGGCTAGAGAAAAGTTCATATACGAGAAAGAGCTAATTGCAATATACTTGGTTGTCCAGAAATGGAAACATTACCTTTTGGGTCGACATTTTGTGATTTGCATGGATCAGCAAGAGTCGGGGAAATCGGAGCAGACTATCAAAATTGGGTGAGGAAATTGATTGGGTTTGATATTGATATCCAATACAAATCGGCGTGTCAAATAAAGTGGCGTATGCACTTTCTAGAAAGGGAGAGGGCGAAGTCGACTTGGGGCATTGGTGTCAATCCCGGGCATTAATTGGGGCGACATAGATTCAGAGGTTGAAATGGATGGAATACGCAAGAAGCATCATAAGGGATTCTCATGGGGTACAGGGACAATGTTATTTAAGGGAAGGGTGGTTCTCTCAGAGTCATCGTCCTCGATTCCAGTCGTTTAGGAGAGGATCATAGCTCTCGCGTTGGGAGACTGTCGGAGGAAGTCAAGAATTGTATTCGAGTGGCGGGGGAGTGGTTTTGGCAAGGAATGAGGAAAGATGTGAAAACATTTGTGCAACCGTTGCGGTATGTCAACAATGTAAGTTGTCTCGGTTTTCGATAGTTGTGTG
This sequence comes from Spinacia oleracea, assembly GCF_020520425.1. Taxonomy (NCBI): domain Eukaryota; kingdom Viridiplantae; phylum Streptophyta; class Magnoliopsida; order Caryophyllales; family Amaranthaceae; genus Spinacia; species Spinacia oleracea. Next base: position 61,068,222 of record NC_079490.1, on the reverse strand, counting down.
GGACGAAAGCTCGATGGACTTCATACAGTGCCTCTGTCGCAAAGGGGTAGACACGATTCTGGTGGTAGTGGACAAATTGTCTAAGTTTGCTCATTTCCTTTGCCTAAAGCATCCTTTTACGACATTGTCAGTGGCCAACGTATTCATTAAATAGGTATTTCGCCTTCGGGGTTTTCCTTCCCTTATGGATCGAGATCGCATATGTATGAGTGTGTTTTGGAGGGAGCTATTTCGCTTACAAAAAGCTGAGGTAAAGAGCTACACTTTGTATCATTCTCAAACCGACGACCAAACTGAGGTAGTTAACAAGAGCTTGGAAACCTACTGCGGTGTTTTGCATCGGAGAAACCGAAAGGATGTGCCAAGTTGCTGACGTGGGCCGAGTACTCCTACAACACTTCAACCCACCAATCTACCAATATGACCCTGTTCAATAGTCAATAGTATACGGTAGGGACCCACCCAAGTTGCTGCGAGTTGGGGCGGGACACACCCAAGTGGATAGTGTGGAGGAGCACATACGAGAAAGAGATTGTATGCTTGATGAGCTAAGGTTGAACTTAACTAAGGCGCAACAAGTTTTGAAGAAGAATGCTGACTTAAAAAGGAGAGAGGAGGGCTTTGAAATTGGAGACATGGTTTACCTCAAGTTGCAACCCTACCTCATCGTTAGTCATCCTTGGCAAGAAGGCCATTTGAGAAACTTGCTGCTTGATTTTATGGGCCATTTGAGGTGCTCAAGAAAGGTGGGGACAATTGCTTACATGCTCCAACTTCCTTTCACTTGTAAGTTGCATCCCTTATTCCACGTCTCGCAATACAAACGAGATTACACTGGATTTAGAGCTAATGGTGGAGCTTGAAGAGCGGCTAGGTGTTCGTCAAAAGAAAGAGGGTAATAAAGTCAGGCTAGAGGTGTTGATCAAGTGGCACGGATTACCTATTTTTGAGTTTGAGGCAACTTGGGAAGATGCATAACTGATGCATGAGAGGTTCTATTCCCTACCTTCCACCTTGAGGACAAGGTGAGTCTTTTGTGGGGAAGTAATCTGATCACTTGGCAAAGGCCTCGCTTTTCGTAGGCGAGGCGCACCTTAAATGCTAAAATCCTTTCAAATCATTTTTAGAACATATATTGTTCTCAAAATGTTTAAAATATTTTTTGTACTCAAATAACTTGATACTTTCGTTATAAATGCATAAATTAACAAAGGGAAGCATAATCCATTGATCCTAAGGAAGGTGTACTTGACCCCTCATTGGTAGCCATCCAATCAGGAAATAAATACTGAGTTGTATTTTTTTTGAAAAAAATAAAAATAAAATTGGGAACATGCAGGATAAGTTTTATTGAGAAATCGATATAGAAGATGAAAGAAGATGGAGAAATCGAAAAAAATGAGAAAAGTTGGAGAAATCGAAAAAAAGATAAAGACGTGAAAAAGAAGGGGGGAGAATTGAGAAATAAAAAAAGATGGATTAACAATAGAACATACGTGTAGATTTGGAATTTTCCGGCAAGAAGCTGGCTAGACGGCGGGAGAAACCGGGCAGAAAGAAGTGGTTGGATGGCCGGAGATAAATTGCGTCTAGGGTTTCTACCAAAATCCCAAAAAATATGGTGCTGATTTTTTTCTCCCTCCTAAATCCACTGGTACACTAAGTAAAGGTCACGTGAATAAGGTTGTCAGGATCAGAATCCTACCTTGGATCGATGAAAGGGGGTAGAATCAGATTAGTAGAATCGGATCGTAGGATCTAGGGTGTTCATTACCGGGTACCCGGCTTATTGGGTACTCGAAGAAGCGGTACCTGCTTTTACGGGTGGTAAAAAAGTTGCCCATGACCCAACCTGCTAAAATCGGGTACTCGGTTTAGCAAGTACACGCTTAACCGGGTCGGGTCACTGGTATCCAAAATTTCATTTCATTTTTTTTGTGCGATTTTTTAAATGGAATCTCCATTCTATATTTTTATCAAAATTGAGTAAATCCAAAGCAATTTCAAGTAATAGTCTAGCTTCGATAATATAGTTGATAATAACAAACTGTGAAACAAATAGTTTAATTTCAAATCAAAATTTGACAAAAAACTCGATTTAATTAAATATTTCATAAGAACAAACTCAACAAGACAAGTAGACAACAACTCAACATCCTTGAGAAGCATCTGGAAAGCACAAAATAAGAGAAAGGTGGAAAAACTTAGATCAAAGCTATATATTTTGGATGTATGCAACAATTTCTTGCCGTTTTCATCACCATTTAACCGTCGTAGTCATTGCTATGTAAAGTAGAGATCAGATCTAGAGAGCTAAGTTTGGGAAATCACCATTTATGAGAAACCAGAGTTTGAGAAATAAAAAATGAGAGTGAGAAAGCGGCTGCGTGAATTGTTGGGAATAAAATGAAAGGTTGGTGGGAAAGAAAACCTATTTCATTGTCGCGAACTTACCAGTTTGCAATTTTTTCAAGGAAAATAAGCGGGTATGCAGGTACCCGTTTCTATCATTCGGCGGCCCATGACCCGACCCGTTACCCAGTAATTTAATCGGGTCGGGTACACGCTAAATTTTAAAAAATTAGTTTAATACCAGGTTCTTATGTGTCGGGTCAGCGGGTCGGGTATTTAACTATTTAAGAACGCCCCTAGTAGGATCGTAATATCCTACTAAATAGTTTAAATAATATTTATATTATTAAAATGCAATGTAAAATCATGTACCCAAGTAATCTTAATACTTAAAGATCATTTTTTTTGCTCACATAAGATTAATACTTGTGTAGATTCATTTAAGATGTGCGCAAGTTTGTTGAAATTTAGATTTTAGTTATGGTCAACTTCAAATCTTAATTGGTAAAATTATATGAATTTCTTTACTTTTTAGTAAAAATGATACTTCTTTTTTATAACTAATTAGATTAGTGTGATATATCTAATGATATGTGATTATGAACTATTTAGTAATAAAAAAATGGTTTACAGGGTGTTGAAATATTGTATGCTGGATCGAATCGTTGGATCGGATCATAGGATCCTAGGATCATGTTAAGATCCTACCACTCAAAAACTTTGTCGAGGTAGGATCGTAAGATCCTATACACATTAAGATCCTATCTAAGATTCGGTTCGGTGGCGTGTTTTTGGATCGTAGAGTCATAGAACCGTAAGATACGAGTCGAGAGTACAACAACCATCGTGACTTTTTAATAAAGGATACTCACATGTTTTTTCTTTCTTTATTAATTTAAAAGAACGGCTTTTCATAAAGTTGCGCCCAAGAGCAATAAACCGCTCGCCTCGACAGAAGCGCACAGAAGCACGCGCTTCATGTACATCGCTCCGCCTTTTCAAGCAGGGTGTTCCCCACTCGCCTACCACTAGGCGCGCTTTTTAAAACTAAGAATATGGTCAAACCTCATTAAGGTGGTGATGCACCGAGACTGGGTAGTTAAAAGAGGGGAGGGGTAGTGGAAATCATTATTGTATTTCGTGTAGACTCTTAGAGACTTTCAGGCCCGACCCTAGGGGGTAGGCGAGGGGTGAGACCTAAAGTCACTCTTTGGAGATTTGCAACATCAAGTTGCTAAGTTGTGACTGAGTTCTTGTATGAGTTCCACTATTATTAGTCAAAGCCATTACAATTTACGTGTCCAATTACATTATGTTTTTGTGAATGTATTACAGAAAGGATTCTAAACAGGTTTCAAACTTTAACTAATTTTCTTAGTTAATTTTATTACTCCATTTACACCTGGTTGTGATGGTCATAAATTGAAGGTCAAAGTAGGCTACTTTTTACCATAGCTAGTGATTAATTAAAAAATTTGCTTTTAGGTAATGAATTTTAACTTATTCCTTATGTTGCTTGGACTTGGCTACGCGAGTTTGTTTTGAAGTATAAGACTCGGCTGTTTTTTGAAAATTTTCCATATTTTTGGACGAAAATGAAGTGTCTAAGTGTCCTACGCTTCTACACACGTCGGAGTATTAGAAGATCCGATCATCCGACACCCTGGAGGTGAAACAAAGAGTCCTGGCAACATAACATTGATTATAGTAACTTGCAAAAGTATTTCCTAAGACTAGTTTCTAATATTTTTTCTGAAAAATACAAATAAACACAAAAACTTCCAAGTGGTGATCCACTTTTTATTTTTATTTTAATAAAACATGTAAACCAACATCAACAATAAAAATGATTTGGGTCGGCTAATATGAACCGTCACAGGGAATCGAAATGTGGATCAAGAAAAAGGGCCGAAAACAATGTTGATTCAAAGAAGAAACAAAAAGATATAAAAACACAATTTGAAAGCATTTTAACAAATAAAAAAATAAAATAAAAAGTAAAAAAGGCGAAGAATAACAAATGTAAAAGTTTGACAAAATCTTAAGAAAGTGGGTAAAATAAAACAACCTAAAGGGGAGAAAAGTTTCATAAAACAAAAAAGTCATATCGTGTAATCAACATTAATTCTCTCCCCCCACTCCGCCCTATCCAAGCTCGTACCTTGTTCAATCTCCTTAAACTCACATTATTCTCAATCACCCTCTTTGAAGTTTGCTTAGGCCTTCCTCTACCCATCACATTTTATCATTTTGCCACTCTTTAAGCGCATCCCTCAGTCTCCATCTAGGATGCTCGAACTCGCCACCGGCACCCACCGTACCGGTGTCGACATGACACGACGCGGGTGCCGGTGCGGAATCCGGACCGGACGCTTGCAACAGAAAACGGACTCGCCCTTAAAGATCCAACCCTTAAACGGTACGACTACTCCCACACTACGACTCCTTCAGCATGACACCTCCGGTATCACTTTCTCCGGTGATGTCGTCGTCCTTTGCTGCACATTAGAAGAGACTCCATTGATGGGTCTTGGAAGAGCTTGAAAAGGGAAGAAGATAAGTCGTAGATCTAATTTACTGGGCCTTTTTTCAACTTTTTTGGGTCAAACCTAATTTTATTCTTCATTAAAAGTTGTGTGGACAGGTATTTGACAGCTGTTCTCCATTCAGCCTATTAACAATTGTATTAAATGTATTTAATTGTTTGTTGACTACTTGACTGATTTTTCTTTTACTTTTCTATTTATGTTTTCTATAGCTACAACCTACCTGCCTAGGTTAAATGTACTCCGTATTTAACTACTCTGTATTTATTGACCGATTTTACTTTTACTTTTATTTTGTTTTTTCCTTTTACTGTAAGTCTTTTTTTTAAAACTGCAATTAATTAATTTTGGTAGCCGTAAACATTTATGTAACTGTACCGCTTCATATTTTATTAAAGATGTACATAAATTAAAATAATGTTCCGTGTCCCCGAGTCCATATCCATATTTTGGACCCTTCAAAAACGAGTCCACGAGTCCTTCATTTTAGAAATTTAAGGATCCGACCCTTGGACCCGTACCCGAGTCGGACACCCGTACCCGAGTCCGAGCATCCTAGGTCTCCATCTTGTACATGCCGAAACCACTTTAGTTTCCCTCATCTTATTCTTAACAGGTGTAACCCCTACTTCTCCCCAATTATTTCATTTCTCAATCAATCCTTTCTTGTATGGCCGTAAATCCAACGCAATATACATCTATCAGTCGTATTCACCTTATGAGTGTGACATTGTTTACCATATAACATTGCAGGTCTAAGTATAATTTTCCTTTCAATCTATTAGGCATGTCGGGATCACATAGTGATCCCGTAGCAATCTTCGACTTTAACCTACCTAATTTAATTCTATGAGTAACATATCCATATGATTCCCCGTCCTTTTAGATAATAGAATAATATATATTCTAGATAGCGTAAGAAATCCGAACATTGGATAATCCTCCCATCCAAAGTGACCGCCCTAATCCCCACTAAGTTTACACTTTAAATATTCTGTCTCACTTCTACTCTACGTAGAGCCTCGCGATTCCATAGTATGATGGGTTAAATCGTCATTCCAGAATTTGCAGATAATGGGCGGTCTCCCCTTGACTTTTTTCCGTCCACTTTAGTCTGCGACAAGATATATTCAACGGCATATTCAGAAGGAATACATGATGTTATTGCGAACTACTTATGCTTTACTTGTCTTTGTCTTCCGAATTCCAACTTACTTTTCACGCCTTCCTTCTTTTCTCAACCAACACAATATTATCTGCGGATAACATGGACCATGGTATACCACCTTGAATTGAACTTATCAATTTTTCCACATCCATGGAAAAAACAAAAGGGCTATGTGCAGAAACTTGATGTATCGCGGTCGTAATAGGGAACTCTCTGTCTTCCCGACTACGCACATTTGTGCTAGCTCCCTCGTCCATGTCCATAATGATGTCAATATATTTCTTCCAAATGCCTTTCCTTGTTCGAGCCCACCAAAGCACTTCCCTTGGTACCTTATCATAAGCCTTCTCCAAATCAATGAAAACCATATATAAATCTTTCTTCTAATCTGATAGTTTTGCATTAGCCGTCTCCTAAGATGAATTTCCTCCGTAGTCGATCTTCTCAGCATAAGCCAAATTGGTTTTCCGAGTACACTTCTCCGTAACCTTTATTGAATCTTTCGCTCCCAAAGTTTCACAGTGTGACTCATTAGTTTGATTCCTCGATAGTCGGCAGACGTCGCCTTTGAATTATACAAAGGGAGTAGGGTATTTTCTTCAATTCCAAAGGCATCTTATTACTTCCCCGGATGGTGTTGAAGAAAGTTGTCAATATTCGATTCCTCCCTCTTTTCCCCAAGCATCTCCAAATCTCAATGGGTCTTAAACCCCATCCTTTTCAATGCCATTTTAACAACTCCCTTTTGTATTCTCCGCATAAAGTCACAATTTACCATATCGTGAGAGATACTTATTTCTCTAATATCTTGTCCCCAATCTTCTTTAAATTAAATAGGTTATCAAAATATAACCTTCATCTTTCCTTTACCTCTTTATCTCATACCATGACTCTTTGGTCAACATCCTTCACACACCTACGGACCTACCCTTGTGAGATCTCGTGTCTCCCAAGTCTATGAATGGCTTTCTCTCCTTTCTTTGTACTCCCTCCGTCACAGATTACTTGTTACACTTTCCTTTTTTGCCCGTCCCAAATTAGTCGTTACACTTCTAAATTAAGAATGAAATCACAATTATTATATTGTCTCTCTCTCCCACACCCTCTCTCGCTCAATTAAAAAAATACCCCACTAACTCCTATCACATCTACTTTTTCGATAAAATAACAATTGATAACCAAACAACCACTTATCACCTAAAACTTTGTGCAAAGGTAAGTGTAACGAGTAATTTGGGACGGAGGGAGTATCCAACCTTGCATGAAGGTCCCTATTCTCCTTTGCTCCCTTTTAGACTCTTTATACTTATGGTAGTCCGCATTGCTCCTTCATCTTCCCAATATTATAGCATTCCGTTTACTCTTTATCATAGAAAAAAAAACACCGATGCGGTCACGTTCACGGTATCGGTCACGTTGTCGCGGAAACCGCTTGTAACGGATGAATAAAACGGATTGCCACTGACATGGTGTGAATTTTTTGAAAACTAATCACATTAGCATGTCCAAGCCTTATTATTACATTTTAAGTCTAAAAAGTATTATATCAACACAATATAATCAAATCTGTCATTATGAGTGAGTATTATATTTTGTGAACAAATAAAAACACTCGAAATATCATGTTTCATAAACTATATAATATACACACATTATCATTACCCCATTGCCTCAAAGAGGCTCCCGCAAGAAGCGGGGTAGGGGGGGGGGTAGGATGTTACCCCTGCAATTGTCAGAGAAGTTGTTTCCAATTGACCTAAAAGAGATAACGGGACGACCATCTTCTACTTCATGGAAATGAAGCAAAGTGGTTTTAAGAGCCATTTTGATTCAGTCCATTACATCCTACAACCAAAATAACAAATGGATCTTTGGCTCCATCAGAAATGGACAGAAATAATTTTGGTCAATTTGTGTAAAAGAACGGTGTAACGCGGAAAAAAAATCTAACGTGGCGAGTCACCGTTACATAACGGACGGCGCGGGGAGAAATGCGTGATTTTTGTCTCACCGTTACGTAACGGGGTTTCGCGTAACGGGAAAATCCAAAACAGGTCACAGAACGACTGTTACGTAACGGAACGACCGAGTTTTAGTTCAATGCTCTTTATTGCTTCTCGCACACTTCGTTCCACCACGATGTGTTGTTACTCATTGGCATGCTTCCTTTAGATTCCCCTATGACTTCCTTTTGCCGCTTCCTTTATGTTATACTCCGTTTTAGTCTAGACCCAGTGGTGGGTGTCGGTGTCGACAAGACCCGACCCGCGACACGACACCCGACACGTGCTCGGGGATGTGTCGACACTAGTGTCGGAAAAGAATCCAAAACTCAGGTGTCGAACCCTTTTTCTTTGCCGTAGATCTGAATTTTCACCGAAAAATATTAGGGCTTTTGGTCTCCTTGGTGAGGCGAATCGGCCGGAAAAAATGTCGGAAGCATGCGGCAGTGACCGGTGAAGGGTGAGGAGAGAGAAAACATGTGGGAAAGATGAAATGACTCGTTAATCACGATGGGTTCTTATGTTGAAGCCTTGAAGGCAACTGATGTATACTTCGTATAAAATAATAAGTGGGCCTAGGTTTAACTAAAATATTAATAATGGATACTCCCTCCGTATTTATTTAAGAGATACACTTGGTCGGGCACGAGTATTAAGAAAAAGAATTGAATGAAATAAAGTAATAAAACAAGTGGGGTTGAGTAGATATTTTAATAAGAAAAACAAGTGGGGACCATGTCATTTTAGGGGGTGGGGGTGGGGTGTAGATATATTATTTAATTAGATGGTGGGGTTGATAAATTACTAAAAATGGCAAGTGTATCTCTTAAATAAATACGGCCGGAAAAGGCAAGTGTATCTCTTAAATAAATACGGAGGGAGTACTTGATAGTTGTCGGTGACAATGTCACGTGAAGGTTTTCAAGGACTATCTTTTATTTATTCTTTTTTTAGTTTTTTTTACACCTAGTTTGTTTTATTTTTTAAATCATTCACCTTCCCTAGATAAAGACTTTTACATTACCTAGACAAAGACTTTCACCTTAGTCCATTAAGTACAGAGTACCATATTATATTTTTTCTTTATTTTTAATGTAAAAACTACAGAAAAGTTTTAATTTATTTTATTTATCACAAGTGTCGCTTTTTTTATTCCACACTTTGTATGGGAGCCGTGTCTAAAAAACTAGTCAAGACACTCTTTTGACCGTGTCGGAGTGTCTGCAAATATTTGGATCGGAGTGTTAGATACTCCGACACCTTGTCGGACACGACACCGACACCCGTGTGTAAGTAACATAGGTCTAGACTAATCTATATCCAAATCCATGCTACATGTTAAGAATTTAGTTTATTTTGTTTAGAAGTACGTTGGTAATGCAACATATGATATTGTATAGATAATAGCCCTCGATCTTACATCAATATCACAAACGGCATCTCATATTCCATTGTTACTGTGGAATCAACTATATTTTGAAACGAAAAATATACTATTGAAATGGAGGGAGTACATAAAGATCAAGCAAGACTTGCAAACCACACATTCTTTAAATCAGACTTACAATTGTTTACGGCAAATTGTTGTATGGTTGTATTCAAAATATGGCCATTGTTTATCTTACATTATGTATCATTTTTCTTGTATGCACATTTACTATTTTTTTAACTACTCTCTCCGTAAGGACACACTTTCTATAATCGGCCGTATTTAATTAAAGGATACACTTTTCTTTTTTGGCTATCATGGTCCCAACTTCCAATTATATTAATATTTGTCTCCTTTTTTGTGGTTCCTACACTTGCTCACATCATATTTTACTACAATAAATAATTCACCCAGTGCCCCACTTTCATCTTATTTTAATAAATTCAACTCACTATCCTAAAACTAGGTGCCGGTCAAAGTGTATCCTTTAATTATACACGGAGGGAGTATATCAAACTTAACTACAAGTTATACTTTTTCTATCGGGAGGGTATGCACTAGTGCGTTGGTTTTTCCAACGAAACAAAGCACTTTATTGTCTTTCTCCGAAGCCGTAAGTAGCTCAATATGTGCTTATAGTATCAGAACAGTTTATCAAATGTGCTTGTAGTATCAGAACAGTTTATCAAATGTGCTTATAGTATCCGTGGCAGAAAATACAGCAAGAGGAAATGGAGTCAGAGTTTTGGGTTCTAGTAGAAATCCACTTGTGCGCATTGACTGTCAGCAAGAAGCTGAAATTAGGAACAAGAGAAAAGATGTGGCAGGACCATATACTGAGAGCAACCCCCGGATGCGAAATAATGCCTCTAAGCACTTTGATCCTTTGGATAAGGTAATCCTTTGCCTTTTTCTTCTTTTCTTCTTTCATCTCCTCGGCTAAGTAAATAAATGAGATATTTCAATTTTGAAAAGATCCAGTTGCTTTATGTTTGTTCAATGTATTTGCTTCAGAATCCTCTTAATATGTGATATAATGACCGCAATAATCTGTTTGTGGAAGGGATCAGTGAAACTAGTGTTTGGGCGCATTCTTGAGGACGGAGCAGTAGAAATACAGTATTTTTGCATGCAGACATATTAAGATGAAGTTTGAGCCTGCAGGAGCACTTGAGTTGAGACCACCTTAAGAAGCCTTTATTTATAGACTTGTCTAAAGAGTTGTTTGGACCAGTTTTGTTTCAGGTTATTTAGTTGAGTTCATTTTTGGTTGATGAATTATTCAATTTTGTTATGGCTTCGTTTGAGTTTCAGTTTGATTTTTATTTGGGTCTATTTTTCATTTGTCAATTGGCCTAGTCTGAATATTTTAATCAAGAGTAGTATATGGGTAGGGTTTTGGTAATATAAGATCAATTCTACTTGGCTTACTTTTATACTCCGTATTATGATAAGCCAAGTGTTTTACTGTATATGATAGAAGCTCTTGTTGAAATTTCTTACACGTGTTCAGAAAAGTTTTGCATTTCATGACCATCAATTTTCACCCCCGTCTTGGATGATTAGCAGGTGAAATCTTTAGAGTCAAGTCTTGTGGCACCACCAACCAGCATGGCTGCTCATGCAGTTGATGACTTTATTGAGCTAATGGAGGCAGAAGAGAATCCTGAGGTGCTAGGAACTCCTACAAATTTTGGGAGTAGCTTGCCATTTCTACTTCCTCCCCTTCCTACTATGTCACAAAATAACTACTTTCAGGTTTGTTCATCTGAATTGACTTGAGTTTTGAAATTCTAGTTGTGGTCTTTGTATTTGCATGCTAGGATCTCCTTTCCATCTGATTAAATACTACAAATCTTTATCTACTTACATACGTCTAGGGCTTCTCATTCTGAGATTTATTCTAATGATAGCTTTTAAAACTTATTTTGAAGAGATGATTCGAAATATGACAGGTCTTTAATGATTGTATGTTCTTGAATGCAGGATGAGGGTAATGATGCAAATGTTGATGTAGACGGACATGAAGAAGATATTGAGGAAGTGGATATAGTGTAAATGCTAGATAATAGGGTTTATCTAGTTATAGGTTTTTGCTTTGTCACTGCCAGTACTTTCTACCAAAAATTGAACCTTGGCCATTTTTTGAATCGGGCATTACCAAGATGCTTCAGTGTAGAGATGTAGTTCGGCCATTGCACTCACTTAACTTCATGTAGTATGATTACTCGATGTAAAAAAAAAAACCCTGATGTACGTTAAATTCGGCGATTTGAGTCTGCTACACTGAGTATGCAAATATCATATATATCGCCAAGTCTCTTAAGCATTTGTCTAATGCCTTATTTTTAACATTTTTGTTCCCTATGATTCCCGGGTAATCCTTGAATTGTTTACAACAAGGACCTTTTTGTTTAATGTTGTTCAATTGTATGATCGCTAAAATTATGTAAAGAAAATTTGATTACAACAAGGACATTTTTGTTAGAAACTATTTTAAAAATCGATTTTGCGGAAATTTTCCCCACAACTACTTGTACTTGAAGCTTGGTTCACCTAATTTAGTAAAAAAAAGTTTCTCCATTGTTTTGGGATCAAGTGTTTGATCTTTCCACACAACTCCTTGTACTTGAAGCTTGGTTCACCTGTTCTTTAGTTCCTGTCTTCGGAGTAATACACAGTGACATCCAAGTATTATCCCCAAACTTGGAAACCTTGGCTTATTTCCTTGGAGCAGTTCATCATATGTCGAGGAAGAAACTTGTAGGGACAAGCTTTTTCTCTTTTTGTTGATGAAGGCAAACTTCCTTTGCCATTACCGGTGAAGCTAGATTTTGACTTTTCAGGAAATTTCAGAAATTTCCATAACTTTCCACAACTATTTATCCAGGCATACACTCATCATCATTAGAAATGTTTCCTCCATTGTTCTAGAAACTATTCAACACTATTAGAAAAAAAATCTTAAGTGTTGCAAGCGAAGTGCTTGGCTTTTAGAGAAAATTCAAGCACCTTAAGGCACCTAAAAAAATTAAAGAAAATTGTGACCGTACTTGATTGCAAATTTTACAAGTGGATTTTTCTATTCACCCACGCACTTAATTGCAAAATTTACAAGCACTTGGACCTTCCTTCACTTAGGTTAATTTGCAAATCAAATATTCCTAAAAATTCACCTTAGTGGTGTTTTAAGGCAAGATTTTTAATTTTTAGTGATTGGTTGCCGGTAGCATTTCATTTCTCCCCCCTTGATCGGTCGTCGAAAATAGTTGTTGAGTCTTCTAAGAATTGTTACTGCCTCAGATCTTATATATTTTTGGGTAATGCTAGAATTCTGTTAGCGTGCTTTTTCTTTCTTGAATGAGTTATTTGTGGAATGAGAACGGGGAACAAAAGATTTCCTAGTTAGTATGATGGGTGCAGGGGTTGGTCTCGTATGTGTTCGAAACTATTAGTCGGTGAGGGCTGTGTGCGTGTGCGAGGATGTAGGGGTTGGTCTGTTTAATAAGAGGTTGTTGGGCATGTTTCTTGGCGTTGTCCTCACTAGTAGCAGTTTCGTTGTGGGAGTTTAGGTTCATACTGGTAGCAATGTCGTTGTGGGAGTATAGGTTCACTTATACAGTTTAAATTCTTGGATTTTTAGTTACTTTCTTCAGTGATTTTTAAAACAGAAATGGCAAGAATTTTATTGTTTTTGTCCATTGTGTTCTTGTATAAGGACACTAGTTATTGAGTTCGATTAAAATTCAGGAGTAAAATAATAGATCTTTTTTCAGAGATATTGATTGCGCTCATTGATTTCAGCATACTTCTTCTTTGTACTCCCTCCGTCCCTAAATAATAGAACATATTATATGCACCGGGTGCACCGTGCATCTACTCACATTTTCTCCTTACATGAGAAGAGAAAATGTGATAGAGACCACTAATAGGCATAAAAATACCCTTAGATGCACGGTGCACCCTAGTGTACCTATAATTTTCACCTAAATAAGTGTCCTATTTGGTGAAAAACACTGGTATTAAGAAATGTGAAAAGTGCGTAATAAAAACAATGATTGCAAGTGTTTTTATGGGGAAGGGGAAAAAGTAGATGATTGTTTATTGATAAAGTATAAATAAAAGTGGATGTGAGGATGGAAAAGTGGGAAAAGTTTAAAAACTGTAGAATGTGTAATAAAAAGCAATCATTTTTAAAAAAGTGGGAAAAATATATGTCCAAAAATATAAACAGGACACTCAAATAAAAACGACCGATTACAAATACGAGACACTTATTTAGGAATGGTATGGGTAATTGATTCTCTTGTATATTAGATTTTGACGCCACTGATTCAACATGGAGAAAATATGATCGAAGTGAGAATATCTTGGCGCCCAAGTACTTCTAATATGTTTCAACCAGTCTTATATGCACGTGATGCGTGCGAATATAAGAAACAGATGTGTGTTATTATAAACCCGAAATAACATGTAAAAAATATAATATAAACTAGATTAGATCCCGTGCACGCACGGATTTTGATCATTTTTTCACAAAATATTTAACTGAATATCTCTCAAACTACTGCATAGTTATAACATTTTTAACATACTCGTTTAAATTTATTAATCTAATATGCATATTTAAAATGCTAATATGACAATTTGACCAAAATATTGAGTGATATATTTTCCATTATTAATATATGTTAGGTTATGATACATATATATGACAAAACATAAATCATGCGTAAAACCTTAATGCCAGAAAACATATTATTTACACATAATCAGTTAGCATAATTTAGGTGCATACACTTTGTAGCGTGTCCTCCCTAGCTGCGCCCGAACCGAACAAGAACAAGTCTTTAGGACTCCAAGTGTCGTCCCTCCGTAGATAGTCCACAGCACGTCCGGATCCGCCTTAAGATTGACCAACTCGAATCGCCCTTAAGGTACTATAATTTTCGGCTAATTATGGGCAAGAATGTGACATATTTTTCTGCTCAAAAATCACTGTTTTATTGTATGAATACTTGTTGAAAAACTCGTGTATAAATTTATGACCCTAGGCATATATTTATAGAACCATGGAAAGGATTTCGAATCCTGTTAGAATACTAATTAATTAATTAGAATGCTATTAGAACTCTAAATAATTAATTTAATCTTTTAGGATTAGGATTTAATCAATGCACGAATTCCGATAGCTTTTTAGGATTCGTATAGCACGTACACACGCACCGCACGAGCACCACACGCCCATGCGCAAGCCTCGCGGCCCACGCTGAGCGCACGGCGCACAGGCCCACTGCCCGCAGCCCATTTGTGCGCGCGCGCCAGCCTTGGCTGGGCCTGGTCGAGGCCTTGGCGTGTTTGCTTGATGCGTGTGGCTTGCTGGGCGACGGCCTGGCTTCGTGCTGGGCCTTCGTCTAGCAAGTCTCATCCGATGCTAATTCGTACGATACTCTTCCGATTAAATTCCCGATTCCGGAATTCATTCCCGATACGAACAATATTTAACATTTCCGATTCCGGAATTAATTTCCGTTTCGAACAAATATTTAATATTTCCATTTCCGGAATTATTTTTCGATTCCGATAATATTTCCGATTCTGACAATATTTCCGTTTCCAGCAATATTTCCGATTCCGACAATATTTCCATTTCCGATAATATTTTCCGATACGTACCATGTTTCCGTTTCCGGCAACATCTACGACTCGGATAATATTTATATTTCCGATACGATCCATATTTCCGTTTCCGGCAATATCATCGTTTCTGGAGTATTCATTTACTTGCCTTTGACGATCTTAGCTCCCACTGAAACCAAGATCCGTCGATTCCGAATATCCATAGATGGAGTATTTAATGCCATTAAATACTTGATCCGTTTACGTACTATTTGTGTGACCCAACGGGTTCAGTCAAGAGTAAGCTGTGGATTAATATCATTAATTCCACTTGAACTGAAGCGGCCTCTAGCTAGGCATTCGGATCACGTGATCTCACTGAATTTATTAACTTGTTAATTAATACTGAACCGCATTTATTAGACTTAACATTAAATTCATACTTGGACCAAAGGCATTATTTCCTTCAGTCTCCCACTTGTCCTTGGGGACAAGTGTGCATTTCCTAATTCCTTTGTCGCTCGATGCTTGCTCTTGAACATAAGGTAAGAGTTGTCATCCTTATTATGTCTAGAGGTGTTTCTCCGTTTCAGAGTTCAACTAATCAAATAAAAAGATAATCATAGCCTATGATTCATCTGAGCACGACCATTCATTTTACAGTTTCTAGCTCTTCGAGTGGCCTTGTACAACTTTTAGCATCTCATCCCGATTTATGGGAGGACAATCCCAATCTTGTGATCTTGAGATTAGACTTCGTTTGATAGGTGATTACCTGAGCGTTGCCTTTATAGCCTCCTTTTACGGTGCGACGGTTGACAACGTCAAAGTAAGCAGTTCTCAAACAAGTAATCTCAAATCACTCAGGTATTGAGGATTAGTGTCTAATAATTTTAATGAAATTTACTTATGACAGATTTTCATCTCTTACAGTAAAGTTTCATAGGTCTGTCCGATACTAGTCTTCCCAAAGTAAGTATCTATGCAAATGATTATGACATTGCCATGTCCACATAGTTCAAGAAACATAACTACTAGTCATCTTGCATTCTAGTCGTCTAACGTTTTCTATGCGTCCATCTTTATAGAAAACTCCGATCAGGGACCATTTTCAACTTTTGACATTCAAGTTCACTTGATAGACATTTCTTAGTCACAGGACTGGTCCTGACAGTCTATTTTGAATGTATTGTCAAATTGAAGGGACTCATCATTTAATAAACCACAAATTAAATGGAAAAATGAATTCTATTCATTAATGTGAATGGTTAACCAATAATGTTTTTACAAAGTATTAAACTCTAAAACTTTTAAAACATTAAACAAGGACATCAAAACCATTCTCCAATATGCTTGATTCCCATAGTTGTAGTGTGCGAGTTGTGCTTCGCCTGCTGCAGAGGTTTAGTCAATGGATCTGAGATGTTGTCATCAGTTCCAATCTTGCTTATCTCGACTTCTTTTCTTTCAACGAACTCTCGTAGAAGGTGAAATCTACGAAGTTCATGCTTGACTCTTTGGTGGTGTCTAGGCTCCTTTGCCTGTGCAATAGCTCCGTTATTATCACAATATAGGGCTATTGGTCCTTTAATGGAGGGGACTACACCAAGTTCACCTATGAACTTCCTTAGCCATATAGCTTCCTTTGCTACTTCATGTGCAGCAATGTACTCCGCTTCAGTTGTAGAATCCGCAATGGTGCTTTGCTTAGCACTTTTCCAGCTTACTGCACCTCCGTTGAGGTAGAAGACAAACCCAGACTGTGATCTGAAATCATCCTTGTCGGTTTGGAAACTTGCGTCCGTATAGCCTTTAACAATTAATTCATCATCTCCACCATAGACCAGGAAGTCATCTTTGTGCCTTTTCAGGTACTTCAGAATATTCTTGGCAGCAGTCCAATGTGCATCTCCTGGATCTGACTGGTATCCGCTCGTAGCACTGAGTGCGTACGCAACATCTGGGCGTGTACATATCATAGCATACATTATTGAACCAATCAATGATGCGTATGGAATCCCACTCATTCGTCTACGCTCATCAAGTGTTTTTGGGCACTGAGTCTTGCTTAGAGTCATTCCATGAGACATGGGTAGGTAGCCTCGCTTGGAGTCCGCCATCTTGAACCTATCAAGCACCTTATTGATATAAGTGCTCTGACTAAGTCCAATCATCTTTTTAGATCTATCTCTGTAAATCTTGATGCCCAGTATGTACTGTGCTTCTCCTAGATCCTTCATCGAAAAACATTTCCCAAGCCAAATCTTGACAGAGTTCAACATAGGAATGTCATTTCCGATAAGTAATATGTCGTCGACATATAATACTAGAAAAGCAATTTTTCTCCCACTGACCTTCTTGTATACACAAGATTCGTCTGCGTTCTTGATGAAACCAAAGTCACTGACTGCTTCATCAAAACGTATATTCCAGCTCCTTGATGCCTGCTTCAATCCATAGATTGATTTCTTTAGCTTGCATACCTTTTTAGCATTCTCTGGATCCTCAAAGCCCTCAGGTTGTGTCATAAACACAGTTTCTGTTAAAACGCCGTTTAAGAAAGCGGTTTTGACATGCATCTGCCATATTTCGTAATCGTAATATGCAGCGATTGCTAACATTATCCGAATAGACTTTAGCATTGCAACTGGTGAATGGTTTCATCGTAATCCACACCGTGGACTTGCCTGTAACCTTTTGCAACCAATCTAGCTTTGAAAACTTCAAGTTTCCCATCCTTGTCCTTTTTCAGTTTGAAAACCCATTTGCTTCCTATGGCTTGGTAGCCATCTGGCAAATCGACCAAATCCCACACTTGGTTTTCTGACATGGAGTCTAATTCAGACTGCATGGCTTCTTGCCATTGCTTGGAGCTAGGGCTCGTCATAGCTTGTTTGTTAGTCGCAGGTTCATCACTTTCAAGTAATAGAACGTCATAGCTCTCGTTCGTCAAAATACCTAAGTACCTTTCCGGTTGAGATCTATATCTCTGCGATCTACGCGGGGTTACATTTCTAGATTGTCCATGATTCTCACCAGATACTTCTAAAGCTCTCTGAGTTTCATCCTGAATGTCATCTTGAGCATTCTCTAGAGTTTGTTGTTTGACTCGAATTTCTTCGAGGTCTGCTTTTCTCCCACTTGTCATTTTGGAAATGTGATCCTTTTCCAAAAAGATACCATCTCGAGCAACAAACACCTTGTTCTCAGATGTATTGTAGAAGTAATACCCCTTTGTTTCCTTTGGGTAGCCCACAAGGATACATTTGTCAGATTTTGGATGAAGTTTATCTGAAATTAATCGTTTGACGTATACTTCACATCCCCAAATCTTAAGAAAAGACACATTTGGAGGCTTTCCAAACCATAACACATATAAAGTCTTTTCGACAGCTTTAGACGGAGCTTTATTTATAGTGAGTGCAGCTGTATTTAGTGCATGTCCCCAAAATTCTATTGGAAGTTCGGCCTGACCCATCATTGATCTAACCATGTCTAGCAAGGTTCTGTTCCTCCGTTCCGACACACCGTTCCATTGTGGTTTTCCAGGAGGAGTCAATTCTGATAGAATTCCACATTCTTTCAGATGGTCATCAAATTCATAGCTCAGATATTCACCGCCTCTATCAGACCGCAGTGCCTTAATCTTCTTGCCTAATTGATTCTCTACTTCACTCTGAAATTCCTTGAATTTGTCAAAGGATTTAGACTTATGCTTCATTAGGTAGACATAACCATATCTACTGTAGTCATCAGTGAAAGTGATAAAGTAGCTGAAACCACCTCTAGCATTTGTACTCATTGGTCCACATACATCTGTATGGATTAAACCCAATAGTTCAGTTGCTCTTTCTCCAACTTTAGAGAAAGGTTGCTTTGTCATTTTGCCAAGTAAACATGATTTGCACTTACCATAATCCTCTAAGTCAAATGGTTCTAGAATTCCTTCCTTTTGAAGTCTTTCCATGCGTTTCAAGTTAATATGGCCTAATCGACAATGCCACAGATAGGTGAGATCTGAATCATCCTTTTTGGCCTTTTTGGTATTTATGTTATAAACTTGTTTGTCGTGATCTAATAAATAAAGTCCATTGACTAATCTAGCAGATCCATAAAACATCTCTTTAAAATAAAACAAACAACTATTGTCTTTTATTAAAAAGGAAAATCCCTTAGCATCTAAGCAAGAAACAGAAATGATGTTTTTAGTAAGACTTAGAACATGGAAACACTCTTCCAGTTCCAAAACTAGCCCAGAGGGCAACGACAAATAATAAGTTCCTACAGCTAATGCAGCAATCCGTGCTCCATTTCCCACTCGTAGATCGACTTCACCCTTGCTTAACCTTCTACTTCTTCTTAGTCCCTGTGGATTGGAACATAAGTGTGAGCCACAACCTGTATCTAATACCCAAGAAGTTGAATTAGCAAGTATACAGTCTATAACAAAAATACCTGAAGATGGAACAACTGTTCCGTTCTTCTGATCTTCCTTTAGCTTCAAGCAATCTCTATTCCAATGCCCCTTCTTCTTGCAACAGAATCATTCAGATTCAGAAGTGGGTTGGCTCACCTTCTTCTTTTCAGATTTGGTGCCGCCTGGCTGCTTAGTCTGGCTGGCCTTGTTGCCACCTTTCTTAGCATTCTTCTTCTTTCCAGATTTCTTGAACTTGCCCCCACGCACCATAAGCACATCTTGCTTATCACTTTTGAGCGTCTTTTCAGCGGTCTTCAGCATACCGTGAAGCTCAGTGAGCGTTTTGTCCACACTGGTCATACTGTAGTTCAGCTTGAACTGATCATACCCGCTATGAAGAGAATGGAGGATGGTGTCTACAGCCATCTCCTGAGAGAACTGTTGGTCCAGCCGACTCATATTCTTAATGAGTCCAATCATTTTGAGAACATGTGGACTTACGGGCTCGCCTTTCTTAAGCTTGGTCTCAAGAATTTGCCTATGAGTCTCGAATCTTTCGACCCGAGCCAGATCTTGGAACATGTTCTTTAACTCACTGATGATCGTGAAAGCATCTGAGTTGATGAACGTTTTCTGTAGATCTGCACTCATGGTTGTAAGCATTAGACATTTCACATCCTTGTTGGCATCAATCCAACGATTGAGGGCTGCCTGAGTGATCCCGTCGCCCGCGGCTTCTGGCATCGTCTCTTCCAAGACATACTCCTTTTCTTCCTGCATAAGAACTATTTGCAAGTTCCTTTGCCAGTCAAGGAAGTTTTTCCCATTCAACTTCTCCTTTTCGAGAATTGATCGGATGTTGAATGAATTGTTGTTTGCCATAGTTAAAACTACAATTGAAAAAGAATAAACAAATAAATAATCATTCACAGTTTCTCTTAATAAACTTAAATTCTAGCATACATGCATAATTTAATGTTCATTAAGCATTTTATTCAAGTTATGTGTTCCGGCAGGTGTGAATAAAATGATTCCAAGACCCTAAAAACCATTGAAGAATTAAGCACATTATGTATTTTGACTCAATTCTAAAATCTTTTAGGTAAGCAAAAGCCTTTTGCTAATAGTCTAGAAACTACTCTTGGTTGATAGGTACGTCTAAGAACTTATTAGGTAAACCTATCGATTTTGCCACGACATAAAAGGACTCCTTACTTATATCGTTGAGTTTCACCAAAACTAACATGTACTCACAATTATTTGTGTACCTTACCCCTTTAGGATCAATAAGTAACACCTCGCTGAGCGTAAAACTATTACTAGATTGATGTAAAGGTTATCCAAGTAAGTGTTATTTTGGCATGGCACCTTTTAACTCAATTTTTAAACTTTGGAACTTAAGGCTCTTACTATGTTGGTTAGATTTTAAGTGAACTAAAATCCTTAATCATGCAACATAATCAAGCCAAAATCTTATGCATATTTAAAACATATTTAAAAGCAATAAATAACTTAAAGCATGCATATATACCATTCACCCATTCATTATCATGAATGGCCCACATAGCTGGTTAGTAAAACACATTGTATGCATCACATAAATATTTGCAGCAATTAATCAAGGGCACCAATAATCTACCAATTATTCAGTCCTTATTAATTCTAATCAAGTTGTTTAACCTTAAAGGATTTGTAGACCTAATCAAGAGTTTATGACTAAAGGCTCCCACTTAAACCAATAACTTTATATGCTTTACTAATTTTAAACATAAAAATGTATTTCTAGTCTAACCGGAAACATACAAGTTTAATTAAAATTTAAAGCTCATATAAAATCATAATCGAATCCATTTAGTTTAATTTATTTTCAGTTGATTTAAACGAATTTAAATTAATTCAAGGTTTAAATTTAGTAAAATAATTAGTATAAATTAAAATTTATAATAATTATAATATTCAAAATTAAAATCCAAGAAAACAATTTAAATTATTAATTTTAAAATTAATTTAAATTATTTCCGAAATGAAAATTCAAATTAAAATTCAAAACGACTCAATCGTAACACGACGAGGCACTTGGGCTTGCGCCCAAGCCCCATCGAGTGCACGACTGATCGCACGGCCATGGCACAATGCAGCAGCAGCTACATGCAAGGGATGCACCGCTCGCTAGGCGCGAGCAATCTCTCGTGGCGAGGTAGCGCTCGTTGGTGCGCGGAGCAGTGCTCGCTGGGCGACCCAGCTTGCGCTCTCCCGCGCGCGCGCCTCGACTTGTGCCACGCCCCATCGCCCACCGCCCATGTACACAGCACACACGCCCAGGTAGCCTCGTCTCGCGCGCGCGCCATGCTTGGTTGCTCGCTGCATTCGTACCGCACGGGCGACGAGCTCCCTTGCTCGTCGTCTCGTGCCGCACTATACAACACCCCTTAAGGGTAACACGTAGCGTCCTTTGCTTTGTGCATGCACCATTCATGAGTGTTTTTCATAAAAAATTTAAAATTTTTAATTTAAAATTTATGACAAATTAATAAAACATATTAATTGTAGACACCTACTTTTTTCCCCATTCCCGAAAGGGAAGGTTCGATGATGAAAACGTAAATCTCCACTTGACAACGCATCTCCTATAAAATAATGAATCTCAAATTCCCCTTTTCATTTCACCCGAAACCTGCTATTTACAGAAACCTGCTATTTATGGAAACCTGCTAAAAATAGTAACTGCCGTAATAGGTAGTTGTTAAAAGTGGCAAGTCATAAAAGATAGAAACCTGTCAGAATTAGGTGTTGCACTCCAACATAAATCCTAAATGAGATAGAAATTATGAGAGAATCCTATTCCTAATATGATTCGAAAATAAGAGTCACGTATTGATTAAAATCCTAACGAGCCTAGAGTTCGTAACGGGCCCAGACGCATCCCGTCACAAGGTTAATACGCACTAAAAGACTCAATTAAATCTCAAATGCTCCGGATTCTAGGAATCCGAATCTGACTAAGAAAAACAACCCAGATCCTATTTTCAACGCCTGGCTTTGGGCGTCGAAATCTTCGGCGCCCAGGCCTGGGCGCTGAAAATACCTGGTACGTGTTTTTTCCTAATTCCTCGTGGATTAGAGTTCTGCAATTCTATCTTTCCACGAACTCTTTTCTATAAATAGGGCCTTAAGTTCGACGTGAAAAGGACACACAACACACAATTATTATTCTGAGTATTGACTCTAAACCCCTAAGCCTAAGCCTTACGCTGCAAAACTGATCACGCGTTCTGTCGCAATCGATCCATAAATCGAACAGAACGTATCCTGTCCCATATTTGAGATTCATTAAATAAAAGGAGAAATAGCAAAGTCAAAGTGGTTAGTTTTCTGAGAACCGTGACGCACCTCTCAAGGGTGCGTCGTAATGTGTCCCTTTTTCTATGATTTAATTGCTTTCCTCGCCCTTTTATGAATTGTTAAACTAACTAAATCTGATTGTTCGATCACGCCTAATAAATATGATATTTTTGGGAAATTGGATTATCATGCTAGGTCCCTTAAAATAATCTAAATCAGATAACCGCGCTCGATCTAGTACTATATGTTGCATATTGTTAAAATCAACTCAGATTAGTTTAATAGTTAACGCATATCCCTTCAATTATTTATGCTGAGCTAGTAAGGATATCCTGCCTCTGGAGTTATCGAAGAGCGAGTACTCCTCTCGGTAGTTACAGTCCCCCAAACCCTCAATCTCTACCCTGCGGGTGTACGTTGAGCGATCCCCACCACCAGGGATCACAAGGGAACCTACGGCCGTCGTGGTCAAACATAATTGCACTCCCTTTTATGTCACGATAACCGGGTTTTGTCAGTTTTTCTCATTGTCGTTAAAAACTGAATGGCGACTCCTATATTACTAGTCAATTAGGTGTAAACTCACAGGAAATCCAATTACACTTGATTTGACAAAAAGAAGCGTCACACCCACGAGGGACGAGGTCACGCATTAGCCTCGTGCTTTTTCGACCCCCTCACAGTGGCGACTCTGCTGGGGACAGTGAAGGAAATACTCGTGCTCGTAGGTAATCAAAATAGCCGAAGGGTGAAACGATCCTACCCCGCGTTTATTTCCCCATCAAGTTGGGACGACCTGAAAATCAGCATATTAATGTGAACGGACAGAACCGCATAACGAATCTCGGCTCCCTCGGTAGTTGGGACTAAGGATACCTTTTTTCGCCAATAGGGGGGTGCACACGACGCGCATGTTGCCCACTCGGTACTTGTGCAGGAAGTACACCTATCCCGAACCCAATCGCTCTTTCATTAGGTCCCTCTCGCCTGCATGCCCCCTTGGCTTGCACTTGCGGGTTGGCCTTCTGGGACGAAATTCGTCTGTTGAAAGCACTACCCCGACCGGGGGATGTGGTGGATCTGCGATAGAAGCGGTACCAAGCCAGGCGCAAATAACTACCCATAGAAGCCTATCATAAACTACATGACATATTATTATTGCCTCATGATGGAATGTTAGTTATGTGTAGCGAAATATATGATTGTGTGTGACAAACTATCCTAGAGAAACCAACGACCTTAAAAATTGCCCAAACATTCATAAACCAATTTGCCTAAGAGTTATACCGAAATACGTGTTCCGCAAACCCGAACGATCGCCACAAAAATAAGCGACGCTCGGGATGGCCTGTAACGAATCCCACAAACGCTGCACAACGCGTAAAGGACGTTATTAGGCAAGCACGCAAAATCGAAGTCGCATAAACAAAAGTAGACGCAAACAGAAAACGAGAACCAGCCAGGGACGCATTTTCAACGCCCCTGGCTGGGCGCCAGAATTTCTCACGCCCGACGCTGGGCGCTGAAGTTGCTGCTTGGCCTTCTGGTCAGGCACAGCAGCCTCGGCGCCCACACATGAAGAAAATGCGTAGCTAAAAACTTTTCGTGAAAAAAAATTACTACCAGGGCGTATGAAAAAGCACTCGATTCCAAAAGCGACTTATATAAAAAAAAAACTCTTTGTGTCGTTGTTAGGCCTCCTACGACGACAATGCTCGGCATCAAAACCGAACATGCTAATAACTATGAATGTCACATGGGTAAAGTATTCAAAAAATAATGTTCAAACGAAGTTTTCAAGGGAAAATAATGTTCGAATAAAAAATAAATCCGAGTCTAGACTAGGCTATGCCAAAGTACAATCTAAATCCTAAGTCTTAGTTGTCTTATCCATAGAATCGGTCCTAATGCTTGGTGTCGTTCTACAAATAAAAAGGTTAAAACATATTGAGTCTCCCTTCCTAACATTTAAATCAATAAGCACCCATATGTAATTGTCATCCCTTGCTAAGAATCTACGGTCTCAATACTCTCTCTCACCAATAAAAATAATATATTATAGTATTTGCAAAATGGAAACAGTCACATTCTGGAAATCATTCCCCCATAGTCGCACAACACCCAAAGTGAACCTAAGGTATCAATACCATTGGCAAAAAATTAATGGCCTCAAGGCCTATGATCACATTGGGTCACGATTATCATAGTCCTCTCGAGTCACTCGCTCCTTGAAATACCACTAAGTACGGACTAAAAGATTTTCCATGAATGCAACATGACAAACCATGAAAATACCCAAATCGGCATGCCATAAAGCTACCATTGGGGTAAAGCAATACACACTAAGAGAGAAGCCGCACTAATGATTCTAGCCTTGTAAAAATGGAAATTCGATCTCCCCAATTAACTACCTTGCCAACATTAAGCAAAATGGCGCATGACAAATGAACACCCAAGGGTTAAAATCTAAAGTGTCAACCAACGAAAGTTATGGTCCAATTAGCCTAAGTCTTAGAGTCGCTTGGTCAAGTATTATAGGCTTACGCCACATCATCATTTTGAGTCTAGGCCACCTCCTTGTATTCATACACGGGTTATAATCAGAAAAATTAATGAAAGTTCGAGTCTAAATCACAACTTCCAGTTAAATCCCGGAAACTGGAATCTGAAAAAGAAGCAAAAAATTATTTTCGATGTAATTCTTTCGTTAAATTTCAATAAGGTAAAAACAACATTTTGAAACCACGCTATTTGCACATTTTAAGAAACGACTAAATACGCTTGCAAAGTAAGACAATTTAAAGGTCCACCCTAGGCCTGCTAAAATTAAAGGTCCACTATAGGCCTACCAAACGAGGCTCACTCAGTCTCGTCTCGTGACTCAAAGACCACAACCATCTACCTCTTAGCCCAAATAATTTTTTTTGAAGGATTTATGTTGGGGAGAAATCCCAAGCAAAAAGAAAAAATAGAAAGAGAAAAGGGAGAGCGAAAAGAGCAAGCCATGAAATACTTAGCCCGTACCTCCCAAAGTGCAAAGAAAGAGAAAAAGAAAGAGAAAAGGGAGAGCGAAAAGAGCGAGCCATGGAATACTTATCCCGTACCTCCCAAAGTGCAACATTTACCCAAGTAAACGAAGGAAAAGAATCGAGTCAACCAATCCAAATCATAAGATTCTACGATATCTACCCTTTCCAATCCTTATGCTCTTAGACGCCTTCGCTCTAGGGTCCCTGTTCAGCTCATTTAACCCATCCATGTTCTCATTGCCATAACCCAAGAAACCATTACCTCGACTCTTGTTCTTGAACTTATTGTCAATCGCGAACCACGCACGGCCATTGACACGTGCGTCATACCCATTATTTCCAAAGCCCAAACCCATTATTACACCACCATTAGCATAATGACCATATAACTTGTTTGAATGCATCTTGTTGATATTCCCTTGAGCCGTCCCCATGCTACTCATTGGCCTTGGTTGATGTAAACTCATGACACTAGTTCGAGGCTGCAAATTGTGAGCCCTAGCGAATATAATCCTCATGCTTGACCAATACCTATACAAATTACTACCAGGGCGTATGAAAAAGCACTCGATTCCAAAAGCGACTTATATAAAAAAAAAACTCTTTGTGTCGTTGTTAGGCCTCCTACGACGACAATGCTCGGCATCAAAACCGAACATGCTAATAACTATGAATGTCACATGGGTAAAGTATTCAAAAAATAATGTTCAAACGAAGTTTTCAAGGGAAAATAATGTTCGAATAAAAAATAAATCCGAGTCTAGACTAGGCTATGCCAAAGTACAATCTAAATCCTAAGTCTTAGTTGTCTTATCCATAGAATCGGTCCTAATGCTTGGTGTCGTTCTGCAAATAAAAAGGTTAAAACATATTGAGTCTCCCTTCCTAACATTTAAATCAATAAGCACCCATATGTAATTGTCATCCCTTGCTAAGAATCTACGGTCTCAATACTCTCTCTCACCAATAAAAATAATATATTATAGTATTTGCAAAATGGAAACAGTCACATTCTGGAAATCATTCCCCCATAGTCGCACAACACCCAAAGTGAACCTAAGGTATCAATACCATTGGCAAAAAATTAATGGCCTCAAGGCCTATGATCACATTGGGTCACGATTATCATAGTCCTCTCGAGTCACTCGCTCCTTGAAATACCACTAAGTACGGACTAAAAGATTTTCCATGAATGCAACATGACAAACCATGAAAATACCCAAATCGGCATGCCATAAAGCTACCATTGGGGTAAAGCAATACACACTAAGAGAGAAGCCGCACTAATGATTCTAGCCTTGTAAAAATGGAAATTCGATCTCCCCAATTAACTACCTTGCCAACATTAAGCAAAATGGCGCATGACAAATGAACACCCAAGGGTTAAAATCTAAAGTGTCAACCAACGAAAGTTATGGTCCAATTAGCCTAAGTCTTAGAGTCGCTTGGTCAAGTATTATAGGCTTACGCCACATCATCATTTTGAGTCTAGGCCACCTCCTTGTATTCATACACGGGTTATAATCAGAAAGATTAATGAAAGTTCGAGTCTAAATCACAACTTCCAGTTAAATCCCGGAAACTGGAATCTGAAAAAGAAGCAAAAAATTATTTTCGATGTAATTCTTTCGTTAAATTTCAATAAGGTAAAAACAACATTTTGAAACCACGCTATTTGCACATTTTAAGAAACGACTAAGTACGCTTGCAAAGTAAGACAATTTAAAGGTCCACCCTAGGCCTGCTAAAATTAAAGGTCCACTATAGGCCTACCAAACGAGGCTCACTCAGTCTCGTCTCGTGACTCAAAGACCACAACCATCTACCTCTTAGCCCAAATAATTTTTTTTGAAGGATTTATGTTGGGGAGAAATCCCAAGCAAAAAGAAAAAATAGAAAGAGAAAAGGGAGAGCGAAAAGAGCAAGCCATGAAATACTTAGCCCGTACCTCCCAAAGTGCAAAGAAAGAGAAAAAGAAAGAGAAAAGGGAGAGCGAAAAGAGCGAGCCATGGAATACTTATCCCGTACCTCCCAAAGTGCAACATTTACCCAAGTAAACGAAGGAAAAGAATTGAGTCAACCAATCCAAATCATAAGATTCTACGATATCTACCCTTTCCAATCCTTATGCTCTTAGACGCCTTCGCTCTAGGGTCCCTGTTCAGCTCATTTAACCCATCCATGTTCTCATTGCCATAACCCAAGAAACCATTACCTCGACTCTTGTTCTTGAACTTATTGTCAACCGCGAACCACGCACGGCCATTGACACGTGCGTCATACCCGTTATTTCCAAAGCCCAAACCCATTATTACACCACCATTAGCATAATGACCATATAACTTGTTTGAATGCATCTTGTTGATATTCCCTTGAGCCGTCCCCATGCTACTCATTGGCCTTGGTTGATGTAAACTCATGACACTAGTTCGAGGCTGCAAATTGTGAGCCCTAGCGAATATAATCCTCATGCTTGACCAATACCTATACAAATTATCCTATCTCATTCAACCCATCTTTCAAACCGTCTTGAGTCACGAATATAAAAAAAAGAAGACAAATGAAAAGTACAAAAAATGTAAATAATACAAAAGAAACTTTGCAAAGCGCCTCTAAAGTTAGTCTAAAAAGGAAAAGAAGCATCTAGCGCACCAAAAAAAGATCCGCCCATAAATTATTTTCAGCGCCCAGAGCTGGGCGCCGAAATCTTTAGCGCCCCAGCCTGGGCGCTGATTCTCTCTGCTTGCTAAAATTTGTCCAGAAGTGCTCGTCATTTTATCCGCACATGCACGGAAAAATAACGAACACTTGGAGGGGTACAACACGTATTCAGATATACGTACCACCAAAAAATACATGTACTAAAAAAAACTATATAACAAATTTTTGGCTTACGGCAAGGCAGCAGATTAAAATAATAATAAACTTCACTCATTCCACCGTTTCAAATAATATGTTCCACCTCAACGTACTTGTTTAAAATCGGCATTCTAAAGAAACCATTTCCTAGGCTAAGAACTACGCAAGACCTGATTCCAAATTAAATCTATTTAAGGCGGATACGTAGGCAATCCATGATTCGGTCCAACCAATTTGCAAAAATGTTAGAGCCTATAGAATAACAAGAATAAAAATAGAGTCCCTTATTGAAATTTAATTACTTGCAATCCAAGTCGAAAGAAAAATTTAAGTCAAAGGAAGAATCCAATTCATCAAGATGCCAAAATTAATGAGCACACATCGAAAAATAAGGGCACGTACCCTTGCCAGAAGGAGCTCTCACACTCCTAGGCACTTAGCCAAGACTCAAAAGATCGCTTTGCCTCAATTGAATGGGGGGCTAGCGCAAGCGTCAATGACCTCTAAAGTATTCGACTTGACCCTCCCTAAAGCGAACTAACTCACTTAAAGACTTACTTTCACCACTAGACATAGTCGTTCGCTTAAAAGACCTTCTTTCACCACTAGACACAGTCATAATCGCCAACAAGTAGTAAAGGCAGTAAGCTTGCAATAAAGGGGATTGTTCTACGGCATCTCCCCATCGTTCATTCGAAATCAGGGCACCCGTTCATGGTAATTCAAATGCTTGCTAATCCCCTTTGAAAAAAAATCAGACACTGTCAATAGGACTTGGCACTTTACCAAGGCTCACCCTACTCAGACATATGACACGGGCATCTAAAATCGAAATCTGAAAGCATCATTAATGGGGAGACATAACAACAACTGGGGGCTAAAAATTGAAATGAAAGAGCTAGGGAAAGAACTAAGTATACCTGGAACTTTTGTGCAGACATACACCAAGTAAATCTAAGTCTATTTGAAAACGGTTTATATTCCCGCAATTCTGGAAAAGATGGCCTTAAAAGCCTAAAGCATAGGCCAAACGGGCACAAGTATATCTTGACGCCTGCACCCTGGCTTCCAGCAAATCCTTAGACAGTATTCCAAAAATCGTAACAGTATTTTGATTCACTCATGTAATCCTGTACGAACCCTTCTATAAGTCAACCTACTTAGGGCACCTCGGATTGTACACAGTAGGACTCGGATTTCCAAATAATTTTCAAAGACTTCTTCGAACATAATAAAGAGTCGTTGGTTTAATCTAAGTATGCGTTTATCCCGATGTTGCAAGTGAGTCAAAAAGATTTCTAAATATGATTATGGGTAAAGAAAGACACCTAAGTTTTGGTCAAGGCACACTTCCACATGTTACTACCCTGACCATAGGCAATGTCGCACAATACGATATCTACAAGAGAAGTAGAAAAATCACTACTCGAACATACGTCGCACTAAACGAGTATGGTTCAAACTATTCATGATCCGTGTCACCATGAATGCATAAAAATGTATGCCAAGCATTATAGCATCAAGCCAATCCCGTAGCTACAGTTGGAGGCTTGAGAAAAACACTCTAAAAATGCTCGAAATGACGATTTTATCGCAAATTCTCGACATTAATGCTATACATACATCATAGGGGCACAATCCTAAGCATTAATTGTGAAAAACGAACCTTAGAATGGCTACAACTCCTCCCAAATTCTAAAGCACTACTTAGAATACATAAGTCACACCCACGAGGGACGAGGTCACGCATTAGCCTCGTGCTTTTTCGACCCCCTCACAGTAACAATCAGATTTTAGTTAGTTTAACAGTTCATAAAAGGGCGAGGAAAGCAATTAAACCATGGAAAAGGGACACATTACGACGTACCCTTGAGAGGTGCGTCACGGTTCTCAGAAAACTAACCACTTTGACTTTGCTATTTCTCCTTTTATTTAACGAATCTCAAATTATGGGACGGGATACGTTCTGTTCGATTTATGGATCGATCGCGACAGAATGCGTGATCAGTTTTGCAGCATGAGGCTTAGGCTTAGGGGTTTAGAGTCAATACTCAGAATAATAATTGTGTGTTGTTTGTTCACGTCGAGCTCAGGGCCCTATTTATAGAAAAGAGTTCGTGGAAAGATAGAATTGTAGAACTCTAATCCACGAGGAATTAGGAAAAAACACGTACCAGGTATTTTCAGCGCCCAGGCCTGGGCGTCAAAGATTTCGGCGCCCAGCTCTGGGCGTTGAAAATAGGATCTACAGCGCCCGTTACACAGTCTACGTCGTTCCAAAGCAAAGGCGAAAGAAAAAATCAAGGATAAAAAAAAACTGTCAAATTCTTCCCAGAAATTATTTTCAACGCCCATAGCTGGGCGCCGATATCTTTGGCGCCCCAGCTTGGGCGCTGATTATCTCTGCTTGCTAAAACTCGCCCTGATATAAAAACAAGAAAGAAACATCTATGAATCCTTGCATCGAACGAAGTAATAAGCCGTGCACGCCCACGCAGAAGGTGATACACTTGTTCGAGCACCTGAACGATTCAGCGCGATGAAGTACTCCAATGCAAAAAAATAATGATATCCCAACACCTGGAGGAATGTTCTAAGACACGCTGTTAGGCCACACAAGCCTACGTTGCACCATAAGTTCAACCATCCCACAATACAAGTCTAAAAGAAGGTAAGGCACATTGCACTAATGCGAGCACGACCAAGAGTAAGAGGCAAAGACTACTTATCGCCCAAATGCAAGCCACACGACTTCTACATTAAGGATTAAAGGTAGCAAAACATCACCTACCACGGAAGGGATAGCTCGCACCTACACGAGCGGGACCCCAAGGCATCTTTCTCAAAAAAAAAACCTACAAAATCGTACGCCAAAAGGAAGCATCCCAACACGCATACTTGGGGGCTCCAAGCTACGAAACGACCATAGCAAAATAAAAAAAAATCTCGAAGCAAATGTTTGAACAATCGAAAGGGCACGGTGTTTGAGCCCACTTCATGAATGGGCCTGAACCCTATCAAGCTTCTAAGCAAACTATTCAAAATCAATCGTTGCTAAAAAAAAAATGAAACAATTCAAGCAAACTGATTAATGGACCGCACACCACGGCCATTCTATGAACGCTCGTTCGCACACACATATCATCTTTTCTAAGTATCGAACATTTACGAACGCGTTCAAAAGAAAAAAAAAGGAAAACGGACGAACAAGAGGCCGGCTGTGTCATCAACAAACCTCGCCAGAAATTATTTTTAGCGCCCAGCGCTGGGCGCCGAAATCATTAACGCCCAGGCATGGGCGCCGAAAATGATTCCAGACCCAAAAAACAGCGCTGACTTCTATAGAGCCCTGCCATATTTATTCGACTTGATTATTGCCGATTCCTTTACTGAAAGTCGCACCTCACGGCTTTGTTAAGAGTAGCACACCACTACAAAGATCGCTCGCACTTACGA
Organism: Spinacia oleracea; assembly: GCF_020520425.1. Classification (NCBI taxonomy): domain Eukaryota; kingdom Viridiplantae; phylum Streptophyta; class Magnoliopsida; order Caryophyllales; family Amaranthaceae; genus Spinacia; species Spinacia oleracea. Next base: position 61,036,002 of record NC_079490.1, on the reverse strand, counting down.
GCACAATCCCAAACATGATCAAGGACATTACAGAATGCGTATCCCCAAGGAACCTCTTTGACAAGAAATGACCGTCAAGCACGAGTGCTTGGGGGCTCGAAAGAAAATATATATTATGCAAAGTTAAAACAATATTCCCAGACTACGCTGCACGAAGTCCCGTGTTTGGATGTCTCAAAAAATAAAACCGGTCTACGACCTCAAGACAAAGGTCGCCATTGACACTTATACATAGTCCCCTAATCAAGGACCCAGGTAGTGGCAAGATTGAGCCATAAAGACTAGCTCAAAACCATGAAAGATGATGACCACAAGACAATGGTCCGTCTAAGCACGTTGTCAACCCACATTCAGGTTACAACTAAATCCGAGCATCCCTCGAAAGAATTCGCTCTTGCAAGAATGAATAAAAGAAATTCTCAAAAGAAATCACGACTTGCCCACCTCAATCGGGCAAGATCGCGCCACGAACCACGCGAGTTCCAAATCGAAAAGACAAATTCAGGGGGCGTCCACCCTTAGCAGACAAGGCTCGCCCACCTTCAGCGGGCGGGGTCTGCGTCACTAGCCGCGCAGGTCCTCAATTTTCGAAAAATAAAGTCTTCAAATTCAAAACAGGCTCGCCATCTTCAGCCGGCGGGGTCTACGTCACAAACCACGTAGGTCCTTATTTTCAAAAAGCATAAACAAATTTCAAAATAGATTCGTCCACTTCTATCGGACGGGGTGTCCACCCTTAGCGGACAGGTTCGCCATCTTTAGCCGGCGGGATCTACGTCACAAGCCACGTAGGTCCTTATTTCAAAACGCATCTCCTATAAAATAACGAATCTCAAATTCCCCTTTTCATTTCACCCGAAACCTTCTATTTATAGAAACCTGCTATTTATGGAAACATGCTAAAAATAGTAACTGCCGTAATAGGCAGTTGTTAAAAGTGGCAAGTCATAACAGATAGAAACCTGTCAGAATTAGGTGTTGCACTCCAACATAAATCCTAAATGAGATAGAAATTATGAGAGAATCCTATTCCTAATATGATTCGAAAATAAGAGTCACGTATTGATTAAAATCCTAACGAGCCTAGAGTTCGTAACGGGCCCAGACGCATCCCGTCACAAGGTTAATACGCACTAAAAGACTCAATTAAATCTCAAATGCTCCGGATTCTAGGAATCCGAATCTGACTAAGAAAAACAGCCCAGATCCTATTTTCAACGCCTGGCTCTGGGCGCCGAAATCTTCGGCGCCCAGGCCTGGGCACTGAAAATACCTGGTACGTGTTTTTTCCTAATTCCTCGTGGATTAGAGTTCTGCAATTCTATCTTTCCACGAACTATTTTCTATAAATAGGGCCTTAAGTTCGACGTGAAAAGGACACACAACACACAATTATTATACTGAGTATTGACTCTAAACCCCTAAGCCTAAGCCTCACGCTGCAAAACTGATCACGCGTTCTGTCGCAATCGATCCATAAATCGAACAGAACGTATCCTGTCCCATAATTTGAGATTCGTTAAATAAAAGGAGAAATAGCAAATTTAAAGTGGTTAGTTTTCTGAGAACCGTGACGCACCTCTCAAGGGTGCGTCGTAATGTGTCCCTTTTTCTATGATTTAATTGCTTTCCTCGCCCTTTTATGAATTGTTAAACTAACTAAATTTGATTGTTCGATCACGCCTAATAAATATGATATTTTTGGGAAATTGGATTATCATGCTAGGTCCCTTAAAATAATCTAAATCAGATAACCGCGCTCGATCTAGTACTATATGTTGCATATTGTTAAAATCAACTCAGATTAGTTTAATAGTTAACGCATGTCCCTTCAATTATTTATGCTGAGCTAGTAAGGATATCCTGCCTCTGGAGTTATCGAAGAGAGAGTACTCCTCTCGGTAGTTACAGTCCCCCGAACCCTCAATCTCTACCATGCGGGTGTACGTTGAGCGATCCCCACCACCAGGGATCACAAGAGAACCTACGGCCGTCGTGGTCAAACATAATTGCAATCCCTTTTATGTCACGATAACCGGGTTTTGTCAGTTTTTCTCATTGTCGTTAAAAACTAAATGGCGACTCCTATATTACTAGTCAATTGGGTGTAAACTCACAGGAAATCCAATTACACTTGATTTGACAAAAAGAAGCGTCACACCCACGAGGGACGAGGTCACACATTAGCCTCGTGCTTTTTCGACCCCCTCACATTAATTTCATAATTTTAGGGCGAAAAATTGAAATTTTATTAATCAATTAATTTCCGATTAACATGGATTCAAATCTAGGTCATAAAAATTTAAAATTTATCATAAATTAACAATTTTTATGGTGGTTTTTAATCATGGATACCTAATTAATTCATTAATTAATTATGAAAATCAAATCAATTTTAAATTATTCCAATTTCAACAAATTAATCATAATTACAAATTAGGTTGTATAGTTAACAAGTCTAGGCATTCAAAATTGTTAAACATATACAGTAGGTCAATCTAAAATTCAAGATTTATCAACTAGAATCACAAATATTCAATTTAACATCTTAAATTTACAAACTTTTGCGTTCGAAAAACTAAAACCTCCGAAAAGTCATAGTTAGGCTTCGAAATTGGGAATTCTGGGTTCGGCCGAAAACTAGTATTTTTGTCAAAATTTTAGAATGCCTTTTACATGCGGAATTGACACAAAAATCACTCGATTTGGTTGAGTAACGAATAAACTGCCGAAAAACTGCGTACATATAATTAAATAAACGCAATTTGCAATTAATTAACAATTACGAAAATTAATCACCCCTTTTAATTCTTTGCAAATTTGTAAAATTTAACCATGTCATGCAATTTAGATTATGTAAATAATAAGAGGCTCGTGATACCACTGTTAGGTTATGATACATATGACAAAACATAAATCATGCGGAAAACCTTAATGCCAGGAAACATATTATTTACACATAATCAGTTAGCATAATTTAGGTGCATACACTTTGTAGCGTTCCCTCCCTAGCTGCGCCCGAACCGAACAAGAACAAGTCTTTAGGACTCCAAGTGTCGTCCCTCCATAGATAGTCCACAGCACGTCCGGATCCACCTTAAGATTGACCAACTAGAATCGCCCTTAAGGTACTATAATTTTTGGCTAATTATGGGCAAGAATGTGACAGATTTTTCTGCTCAAAAATCACTGTTTTATTGTATGAATACTTGTTGAAAAACTCGTGTATAGGCATATATTTATATAACCATGGAAAGGATTTCGAATCCTGTTAGAATACTAATTAATTAATTAGAATGCTATTAGAACTCTAAATAATTAATTTAATCTTTTAGGATTAGGATTTAATCAATGCACGAATTCCGAAAGCTTTAGGATTCGTATAGCACGTACACACGCACCGCATGAGCACCGCACGCCCATGCACAAGCCTCGCGGCCCACGCTGAGCGCACGACGCACAGGCCCACTGCCCGCAGCCCATTTGTGCGCGCGCGCCAGCCTTGGCTGGGCCTGGCCTTGCGCTGGGCCTGGTCGAGGTCTTGGCGTGTTTGCTTGATGCGTGTGGCTTGCTGGGCGACGGCCTGGCTTCGTTCTGGGCCTTCGTCTAGAAAGTCTCGTCCGATGCTAATTCGTACGATACGCTTCCGATTAAATTCCCCATTCTGGAATTCATTTCCGATACGAACAATATTAAACATTTCCGATTCCGGAATTAATATTCATTTCTTGCCTTTGACGATCTTAGCTCCCACTGAAACCAAGATCCGTCGATTCCGAATATCCATAGATGGAGTATTTAATGCCATTTAATACTTGATCCGTTTACGTACTATTTGTGTGACCCTACGGGTTCAGTCAAGAGAAGCCGTGTATTAATATCATTAATTCCACTTGAACTGAAGCGGCCTCTAGCTAGGCATTCAGATCACTTGATCTCACTGAATTTATTAACTTGTTAATTAATACTGAACCGCATTTATTAGACTTAACATTAAATGCATACTTGGACCAAGGGCATTATTTCTTTCAATATACTCCCTCCGTATTTATTTAAGAGATACACTTGGTCGGGCACGGGTATTAAGAAAAAGAATTGAATGAAATAAAGTAATAAAACAAGTGGGGTTGGGTAGATATTTTAATAAGTAAAACAAGTGGGGACAATGTCATTTTAGGGGATTGGGGGTGGGGATGGGGTGTAGATAGATTATTTAATTAGATGGTGGGGTTGATAAGTTACTAAATATGGCAAGTGTATCTCTTAAATAAATACGGCTGGAAAAGGCAAATGTATCCCTTAAATAAATACAGAGGGAGTAGCGATTAGGCCTGTTCAACGGGTCGGGTTCGGGCTGGGCCGGGCTGAAATTAAATGGGCTGGGCTGGGCCGGGCCCAGTCTATTTTTTTGCGCGCTGGGATTAAATGGGCCCGGGCCAAGCTGTGTTTTATTCAGTGTAGATTTTCTTCAATTAGCTTTATATATAAACGGGCTGAACTGGGCCTGACCAAAATCAAAGCAATGTAACCATACCAAAGAAACCAACATGATCCAAAAAAATAAATGAAAATACATGCATAATCATTTTGACCTCCTTTCCCTCGACTTTAATACCAAAAACCCTAAACCCATTTTGAAGTTCTAATACTTTTACAACACCATAGGCCCATTAACCTGCAACCAACAACCACATAAATACAAAACTCCAATTCTACCATTAAACCCTTTCACCATTTTTGTTATAGGGTTTCCAGAATCACAAATGTGTCATCGTCGTCGCCGCCGCCGCATCAACTAGCATCTCCAGAACCACAAAAATATACGAGTCATCGACTTCCCTCTCTTCTATCTGCTCCATACTTGACGATTCTTCTCTCTCCTCCATATTCGACGATTCTTCTCTCTCAGCTTAAGGATCTCAAGGCTGAGCTTGCTCTCCTTCACGTTGCTAAGGTTACCAGTGGCACCCCTAACAAGCTCTCCAAGGTGTAATTTTCTCTCTTTTCTAAGCCTAATAAAGAAATATGCTGGCCGACAACGTCGAAGGGCGAGGGTCGTGGAGAGAGAAAGAGGGGACTTATTAGTTAGAAGAATGATAGGAGGTGAGAGAGAGTTGAGAAACCTAAAGCTTATAATACATAACCCTGTAAGATCTAATCCCAGCCCTTTAAAAGCCCATTAAAAACAAACCCTTTAGGAGCCCGGTCCATTTATAAAATTTTAGGGCTGAGCCCGTTTACAAACGGGCTGGATACGGGCTTTTACTGGAGCCCCAGCCCATTGCACAGGTCTAATAGCGATTTGACTAAAATATTACCAATTTAGAATAACTATTATTACGTCGTATTTATTATAACCATAATTTATAAATTAAAATTTGTTTCCATACATAAATAGTTTATAAAAAAAAGGTAGAGAATAAAAATAAAATAATACAAATAAACCTTTTTTAGAAAGTGGTTTTCGGCGGGAAAAAATCGCACCAGAAATTGACATGTGTCATTCCTGGTGTCTCTTTTAGTATATAGTAATAGATATGATGCGTGCGAATATAAGAAACATATAAGTTAGGTAGAGTCGAATGCATATAAACAGATTGATTAAAATGTTAAGAATTTATTTAAGGAGATAGATTGATTAAAATGCTTCTTTGGGCTTTCCTATTGGTTATGTTGTCATTATATTCTCTATTCTATAAGTGTGGAGGGTATTTTAGTAATCCAAGGAGGACACCAAAAGTGGATTTACTAAAATAACCTCACCTCTTCACTTATATAATAGTGATAGAATTTCTGGGTGTTAATGAGAGATTCATTCCATGAAATCTTTTTTTTAGTGCAATCTTAATTCTATAACACCCAAGTAGCATTAGAACTAGAAATATTAGAAGTTTGTTTCCTACCACCCGAGCAATCTTAGATGAATGATTAGAGCATGTTTATCAAACATCAAGAATTTGGTCTTCCACCTAATAAAATATAATATTTTACCATTTCTCTCTCCCTAACATCAAACCCAACACCAATAACATTTTACAATATTTATCAAAAACCAAAAATATCATCTCTCTCCTACATCATTCATATCCCACCTAAATTTATTTCTCATAACATTGTTATAGATAAGTATATAATCAAATGATCAGTGACATAATTAATCTCTATTAATCAATTTAGTGGCGTATCAATCGTTATTAATTAAATTTATAATCTATAATTAAATGTGAATAGGTTTGCAAAGTTGGATCTGTTTGGGAACATTGGATATTTTTGGACGATTAGGATTGTTATTTATCATACAAACTGAATTGTTATCCATTATTTTAATTTTTATTGACAACAAAAGAAAACAAGAGAAGAAAATTAATACTTTTTTGATCTAAAGTGTGTCAATGTTGGTGTTTATTTATAGAGCATAAAAAAATAAAAAAGTTAAAAAATAAACACATTAATTTTTTTGTAGTTGTAATTTTGATGGGCATTGTAAATTTGCAATGGTTATAAATATTTAACACAACAAATATAGGTCATTGAAATCAGGATAAATTATTTTTACCACCTAAAAAATCGAAAAATTATTTTTTACCACCTAAAAAAACTAAAACTTGTATTTACCACCTAAAAGAGAAATTAAAACTTGTTTTTTACCACCTGAAAAATGGAAAAATAGATGAAAGTGTTATGTGGGGGTCACAATAATGGTAATATTTCTGATATGTTCTCTTCTTCCACGATTTCATGCATTTAACTCTCTTCTCTTCCGCCGCTTCCTTATATTCCATGAATTCACATAATTTTTCACCACCATTATTAGTTCAAAAATTTGACAAAATTTAATGAAAGTAAAGAGAGAATGGGTGAAAGTGTTAAAGAAAATCACACAGTGAGTGTAAAAATTTGAAGGAAAAGTGAATTAGGTAGCCACACATGAAGGTTTCATCTATTTTTTCGTTTTCAGGTGGTGAAAAATAAGTTTTATTTTTTTTAGGTGGTAAAATACAAGTTTAGTTTTGTAGGTGGTAAAAAATAATTTCTTTTTATATAAGTGGTAAAAAAAATTTGTCCTTGAAATCACATTGCAATTAAAATAATTTCAACCATATTTTTGGTCCCCCCATATGCCACATGTTAAGCTCTCCGTACAAGAAATTAGTTTTCCATTTGGTGTTCATGAACACCAATTGTTGATTGGTTTTTCTCTCTCTCTCTCTCTCTCTCTCTCTCTCTCTCTCTCTCTCTCTCTCTCTCACTCTCTCTCTCTCTACCGCTTTTATTATTTCTAATTCACTTTTCTCTTTGAACACCAAAATTTGGTGTTTGATAAACAAGCTCTAAAAGGATGATTCATGTATTTCTTTAGCGTCAATGTCCAATTATCTTGGTCGTAATTTTGTGTAAGAGCTTTGTTCGCTGATGGTAGTTGAGCCTTGTAACAATTTTAGTTTGTAACAATGTACTCTTAACCTGGAAATACCAATTTTTGTTGAGGATGTAATTACTTAGGAAAAACAAATTCTAATAATCCGACCTTTGGCCTATCTTCCAATAATAGTCCCACTAATACGATATCTCATGCTAATCCAAGATTTGATACCTATTATCTTTATACGGACCTTATGACCGGTTACCTGAAAAGAAAGTCAACAACTTTTCAATTGAAATTATTTATCTGAGTTGGCTTTTTGTTTTTTAAAAACTTTCTTTTAACTAATTTGTTGACTCCATCCCCCTTTTATTCTCCCAGACTCACGAGCTCTCAAGATCAACAATGGCTTCACTTATCTTCTTTCCTTTCTTTCTTTGTTCTCTTCTTTCCTTCCCTAAACTCTCAATTCTAACATGATATTAGAGTGGGAGGACCCTAGCTCTCTAATTCTGCATATATTTTTTGTTCAAATCAACTCATCAATTTCCCCACAAATTTCTACTTCCACTTTTTTCTCGAATTGGGTCAAAACTAGACGAATTAGGGATTCAATTTGCCCTAACATTTACTGATTTCATTCATTGATCGTTTCTTTCAAATCTTGAATCAAATAAATGTTGATTATAGAATTCCCCAAATTCTAGGGTTTTTGAAGTTTTTAGTGTGTTTGCAAGAATCTGGGTATTGGTGATAGATTATTGATGCAAGTTGTGTTCCCGCGTTCCTTGGAATTTTGTTCGAAGGATTGATCGGAGATGATGGAGGTTGGCCGATTCGTTCTTTCTTGAAGAAATATGCTCCTCGAAATCTTTGATAACTTGATGAATAAACTCGTCGTAAGGGGAAGAATCCCTACAACAATTCCAGAATTGGGAGAAACATTTGAATCAACCATAACCGAAGTTGGGCGATACATGACTCTTTGCATTTGTAATCGTCCCTGTTGATGACGATGATGATTTGTTGGATTGTTTTCTCTTTTATTCGTCCCTTATTCACAATATGTTTTGATTTCAACATTTAGCGATGCTCGAGGAATCAATGTAGAAGGGTACATAATAATATGATAGGCACAAGGTATACGTTCTGCAAATGGTGTTCTTCATGTGTTCATGTGTGTCTGCCTTGACAATCTGATTGATTTTTTTTTTTTTTCCTGATAATTCATTCTGCAAATGGTTTTCTTCATGTGTTCATGAATTTTTGCTAAGGCAGTGGAAAATTCAACATCAACTACTTTTCTATGTGTTGTTGGTAGTGAATTGATCCAGAAGTATCTTGGTGATGATCCATGGCTAATTAATTCATCCTTGCAACGAATAAAATTGAAAGCCATTGCCAATTAATTCATGATTTGGAGAAGTTATAAATTTTAACATGGGACTTTTTATCGGTGTTGACTTTTCACACTTCCAAGGAGGTATCAGGTATGCGCTGGACACATTTTACGACAACCTACAAAATAAGAATATTCCTGTAGGAATATTCCCTCCGATGATTAAGTAAGTATTTGCTAGAGAGAGAAAATGTCTAGAGAGAAGGCATAGCAAAATAGGAAGTTAGGAGAGAATGAATTGAATGTCCTTTCACCTTGGGAATTGGACTATTTATAAGGCTAGGGTTTTGAGATTTGTTCCCAAAACCTAACTATCCGATTGGCTAACTCTTCTGGAGGGAACATATATGTGTCCTCGTTAGGTATTTAGTAGAGGGCTTAGTGGGCCTTCGCATATTAGGCCTTTAATACTCCTTGTTTTGCTTATAGGTCTACTGTGCGGTTCTTGCTTTCGTGGAGAACCTCTTGGTAATTTTTTGTGCCATATGTCATGCTATAGTTGGTCCCAGGTGGACAAGTATTTTATGCCACATAATTTGCCCCTTAATAAAGATACCCCGTGGGTCCCTCTTCAGCGTATTGTTCTTGATCATAGTTTTGACCCTTGCAGAGTTCATGCGTCACGTGTTGAATTGACCAGACCCTACATTTTCTTACAAATAAGGGTCTGAGTTCATTTTCTCTTTCATTTTACTTTGATCACTTGAGAGGGCAAGAGAGACTTTGAGAGAATTCTTTCGCTTACTCTAAGATTGAGGTGTTCTTCGCGTATTTTTAACTCTTGCTTTGTCTGGGATCATTCTGTTTGCTGGAGACCAAGATCAATTGTTTTCTTACTTTTTGATCTTCATAGGTATTCTCCTAACGTTGTTTCTTTGTTTGTTGTACTTTTCTTTTGATTTTTCGAGCTTTCTTACTTTCAAGCCTTGGGAGTGGCATATTGTATCGTACCACAGAGATGCTACTCGGTTTCTTTCTAGTGCGGGACCACCATTGACTACATGTCCTTTTAAGTCAAAGGTCCCGTTCCCTTATGCAGGAACTCATGGCCCGAACAAAGCAAACTGCTAATGTAGGTGCGTGGGGGACGCCGAGGGAGGTTCGTCAACCTTTTTCGAACATTCCTCGTCCTTGGGGGAGGAGATAAGATGAGTTTTCTCGTTTTCAAGAGATAGGGGTAGGAAGACAAAAGTGTGTGGCGCATTGCACTCCAGTTTTGAGGGAGGATTTTGAGGATGACTCCCTGTAGGGGGTGTTTTTGCGTATGTATTGCAATTCCCTACAAGGGGGCGGTTTTTTAGAAAACCATTGTATTTTTGCACCTTGAAGGAGTCGCCACCAAACGTTATTTAAAGTCTCGTTTGGAAAGACCGCAAGTGACTCTATTTTGGATAAGGCTTTGAATCCTCGAAACGGATGGGTGAGATCCGGGCACGGGAACGAGATGCTTATTCCGTGAACCTTAGAAATTATTCGAGTACGTGACATAGCATTTTCGAAAATATACCCTAGATTAGACTATGTGGGTTTGAAATTTAGAGCAAATAGAATTTCTAATTGTATGGTGGTCACTTTGCTTTAAAGGTAATTTAAAGGAACCTAATGAAGGAAATAATGCCCTTGGTCCAAGTATGCATTTAATGATAAGTCTGATAAATGCGGTTCAGTATTAATTGACAAGTTAATAATTCAGTGAGATCAAGTGAGCTGAATGCCTAGCTAGAGGCCGCTTCAGTTCAAGTGGAATTAATGATATTAATCCACACTCTTGACTGGACTCGTAAGGTCACACAAATAGTACGTAAACGGATCAAGTATTTAATGGCATTAAATACTCCATCTATGAATATTCGGAATCGACGGATCTTGGTTTCAGTGGGAGCTGAGATCGTCAAAGGCAAGATATGAATACTCCAGAAACGATGATATTGCCGGAAACGGAAATATGGATCGTATCGGAAAAATAAATATTGTCCAAGTCGTAGATGTTGCCGGAAACGGAAACATGGTACGTATAGGAAAATATTATCGGAAATGAAAATATTACCGGAATCGGAAATATTGCCGGAAACGGAAATATTGCCAGAATCGGAAATATTATCGGAATCGGAAAATAATTCCGGAAACGGAAACATTAAATATTTGTTCGAAACGGAAATTAATTCCGGAATCAGAAATGTTAAAAATTGTTCGTATCGGAAATGAATTCCGGAATCGGGAATTTAATCGGAAAGCGTATCGTACGAATTAGCATCGGACGAGGCTTGCTAGACGAAGGCCCAGCACGAAGCCAGGCCAACGCCCAACAAGCCACACGCATCCAACACGCCAAGGCCTCGACCAGGCCCAGCCAAGCCTTGGCGCGCGACAAGCTCTGCGATGGGCAGCGAGCATGGGCCTCAGCGCTGTGCGCTCGGTGTGGGCCGCAAGGCTTGCGTGCGGGCGTGCGGTGCTTGTGCGCTGCTCGTGTGCGTGACGAATCCTAATGCTATCGGAATTCGTGCATTGATTAAATCCTAATCCTAAAAGATTAAATTTATAATTTAGAGTTCTAAAGGGATTCTAATTAATAAATTAGTATTCTTACGGGATTCGAATTCCTTTTCCATAGTCCTATAAATATATGCCTAGGGTCATAAATTTATATACGAGTTTTTCAATAAGTATTCATACAATAAAACAGAGATTTTTGAGCAGGAAAATCAGTCACATTCGTGCCCATAAATAGCCGAAATTTATAGTACCTTAAGGGAGATTCTAGTTGGTCAATCTTAAGGCGGATCCGGACGTGCTGTGGACTATCTACGGAGGGACGACACTTGGAGTCCTAAAGACTTGTTCTTGTTCGGTTCGGGCGCAGCAAGGGAGGGCACGCTACAAAGTGTATGCACCTAAATTATGCTAAATGACTATGTGTAAGTAATATGTTTCCTGGCATTAAGGTTTTCCGCATGATTTATGTTTTGTCATATGTATCATAACCTAACAGTGGTATCACGAGCCTCTTATTATTTTCATAATCAAAATTGCATGACATGGTTAAATTTTACAAATTTGCAAAGAATTAAAAGGGGTGATTAATTTTCGTAATTGTTAATTAATTGCAAATTGCGTTTATTTAATTATATGTACGCAATTTTTCGGCAGTTTCTTCGTTACTCATCCAAATCGTGTGATTTTTGTGTCAATTCCGCATGTAAAAGGCATTCTAAAATTTTGACAAAAACAATTTTCGGAGGTTTTAGTTCTTCGAACGCAAACGTTTGTAAATTTAAGATGTTAAATTGAATATTTGCGATTCTTGTTGATAAATCTTGAATTTTTGATTGACCTACAATATATGTTTAACAATTTTGATTGCCTAGGCTTGTTAATTATACAACCTAATTTGTAATTATGATTAATTTGTTGAAATTCGAATAATTTAGAATTGAATTGTTTTTCATAATTAATTAATAATTTAATTAGTATCCATGATTAAAAACCACCATAAAAATTGTTAATTTATGTTAAATTTTAAATTTTTATGACCTAGATTTGAATCCATGTTAATCGGAAATTAATTGATTAATAAATTTTCGATTTTTCGCCCTAAAATTATGAAAGTAATATGTTTTATTAATTTGTCATTAATTTTAAATTAAAAATTTTAATTTTTTTGAAAAACGCCCATAAATGTTGCACGCACAAAGCAATGGTAGCTACGTGTTACCCTTAAGGGGTGTTGTATAGTGCGGGCACGCGACGACGAGCAAGGGAGCTCGTCGCCCGTGCGGTACGAATGCAGCGAGCAACCAAGGCATGGCGCGCGCACGAGGCAAGGGATCCTGGGCGTGTGTGCTGTGTGCTATGGGCGAAGGGCAATGGGCGTTGCACATGACGAGGCGCGCGCGCGAGGGCGCGAGCTGGGTCGCCCAGCGATCGCTGCTCTGCGCACCAACGAGTGCTGCCTCACCATGAGGGCTTTCTTGCGCCTAGCGAGCGGCACTCCTTCGGTAGCTGCTGCGATGCATGCGGGTGAGCAGGCTGCGCGCAAGCGTGGCTTGGCTTGCTGCGTTTGCGCGTGGCTGCTGCTGCGATGTGCCATGGGCGTGCGATCGGTCGTGCACTCGATGGGGCTTGGGCGCAAGTCCAAGTGATCGTCGTGTTACGATTGAGTCGTTTTGAATTTTAATTTGAAATTTTCAGTTCGAAAATAATTTTAATTAATTTTGAAATTAATAATTGAAATTGTTTTCTTGGGATTAATTTTGAATATTATAATTATTATAAATTTCAATTTATACTAATTATTTTACTAAAATTAAACCTTGAATTAATTTAAATTCATTTAATTCAACTGAAAAATAAATTAAATAAATGGATTCGATTATAATTTTATATGAGCTTTAAATTTTAATTAAACTTGTATGTTTTCGGTTAGACTAGAAATACATTTTTATGTTTAAAATTAGTAAAGCATATATAGTTATTGGTTTAAGTGGGAGCAATTTTAGTCATAAACTCTTGATTAGGTCTACAAATCCTTTAAGGTTGAACAACTTGATTAGAATTAATAAGGACTGAATAATTGGTAGAATATTGGTTCCCTTGATTAATTGCTGCAAATATTTATGTGATGCATACAACGTGTTTTACTAACCAGCTATGTGGGTCATTCATGATAATGAATGGGTGAATGGTATATATTGTATATGTACTGTTTTGTAGGTTATGAAGTGACTAGTATGGCCCAAATAGGATAGAAAAGATGGTATGCGTACCATTAATTTGAATATAATTGGTCTAATGCACCAACATTTGTTTTTCAATTCAAATATGGTCTGCGTACCATCAAATAGTTGTAATTAGTTTAATTATAGCTGATCCTATTTGAAGAAAATGGCGCCTCCCACGGTGAAATTCAAGACGGAGTTTCCAATCCATTTTCAAAGACGGAATTTGAAGTTGAAGCTTCAAGATGAAGTCGGGCCATACTAGATCACATTTATCTTATGCATGCTTTAAGTTATTTATTGCTATTAAATATGTCTTAATTATGCATGAGATTGTGGCTTGATTATGTTGCATGATTAAGGATTTTAGTTCACTTAAAATCTAACCAACATAGTAAGAGCCTTAAGTTCCAAACTTAAAAATTGAGTTGAAAGGTGCCATGCCAAAATAACACTTACTTGGATAACCTTTACATCAATCTAGTAATAGTTTTACGCTCAGCGAGGTGTTACTTATTGATCCTAAAGGGGTAAGGCACACAAATAATTGTGAGTACATGTTAGTTTTGGTGAAACTCAACGATATAAATAAGGAGTCCTTTTATGTCGTGGCAAAATTGATAGGTTTACCTAATAAGTTCTTAGACGTACCTATTAACCAAGAGTAGTTTCTAGACTATTAGCGAAAGGCTTTTGCTTACCTAAAAGATTTTAGAATTGAGTCAAAATACATAATGTGCTTAATTCTTCAATGGTTTTTAGGGTCTTGGAATCATTTTATTCACACCTGCCGGAACAATAAATTCGAATAAAATGCCAATAACTTGTATAAATTGCATGATTGCTTTAATTTTCAAGTTATTACTCATGATAAATGTTTTAGACTTTGCATGCTTCAATGTATGTTTTAGTTATTGTTTATAATTAAATGTCTTGCACTGCAGTAAATCCTTTTAGGAAGGTAACAGTAAATTTCCTCGATTGGTAGTGAATCCAAGAACGATTCACGGAAATGGGAGAAAATGAGCAATTTAAAATGTACGTTTCTTTTAGCGACCTTTATTGTTGTTTTCGAGTATCAAAATCGAATGGCAAACGGATTGGTGCTTGTGAATTCAAAATACAATGTAGTTTTGAGATCATAAAGCATTGAATTTAAACACTCAGCTTTACCAATGGTTAACAACCTAATATCTTTGTCCATTTAATTCTCGAATGAGTCTATTCCTTAGACATTCGAATAGATCGATGCTTAGAGAACTTTAGAAGCTTCTGATAACATCATCTAGTTGAAACTTAATATTCAACATAAAATGGTAAGAACCTTGTTGGAGTGACATTGGACATGTCTAACAAAGTATAAAAGTCAACACTAGAGAATTCAAATCTTAAGACTATAAGAAAGGGTACAAGAAATAGGAAAACAAGGAACAAATGAAAGGAATTTACGATTCCGTTTCTACCTATAAGTTTATGTTTAAAGACAAGTGACCTAGCAATCAAACATCCTTGGTATCATATACCGCTTGAGGTTTTTACTTCGGTAATAACTCAAACAATGAAAGCTAGGCTACACTATTGACCTACAAGTGGGAAATGAAGCATGGCAATGCTACATTAGTTGTAGGGTCATCTAGTTTGTTTTAAGTCCTTTCAAAGGCTGGAACTTAATGGCTATTTTGTTTCACAATCAACATACCTAAATTTCTGTTTTCAAACACAGAAAGACTCACATTCAGAAGAACAAAAACAATGTTTGTTTGTTTATTTGAATGAAATGGTCATTTACGGGTTGAGTCAATATGCTTGATTAAAACAAACAACTCTTTAACAATAAAAACTTTACTAGGTTCAAATCAAACCCTTGATTTGAGTTCCACTAATCTCTGGCATTGTTGCTTAGACCATATCAACAAGTTAACATCCATAAGCTCTATGTTGATGGACTTTTGAAAGTTGATTGATTTCTAGATCAATTCAAGACAAGCTAGTTTTACTTGTTGAAAGTAACAAAAGATATGAACTATTGTTAGAACGCATAGACGATAAAGTTCAAAGCTAAAGAAAGGTTTTATGACTTTATTATTTCACACAGATTTGAGTGAATATAGGTTTATTTACTCAATGTGATATAAGTTTGAATCTGTTTGGCTAGTTCAAAGATTCAGAAGTATAAATCCCACTTGGCAAGAAATCATAAAGATCTAGGTTAGATCATGTTGATGATTACTTAAGTCAAGAATGATCATCAATGATTGTGTGTAGTAAAATTCACAATCTAGCTCCATAAGATATGGCGTATCTAAATTGGAATGATCGAAGTCGATTAGTACTTGATTCGATCAATGATGGATCATAAAGACTTTTCCTATAATTTCTAAAACAAAATGCTCAACTACAACCAAACTAAACCAAAATTCGTCAAAGCTATTGAAAAGTAATTTCAGAATATCTTTTCATCATATATCTAAAGAGTTCCTAAACTCAGTGGGAGCTTAGTGTTTGTTATTCGACAAACTAAGGCCCAAGTATAGATATATGTTTCATTGTGATTTATTCAAATGAGACACAAGGGTATTGTTTCTACCACGAATTTTTTGAGAACATAATGTTTGTTTGCTCGAAATAATGTCCTTTTGGAGATTCGTTTCCAAAATGACAAGTGGGAGAAAATAGACCTCGAAAGTCTTCGAGGCGAACAGCAAACATAAACGGACATTCCGGAGGCTTTTCGAAGTGCTTCAGAAAATCCGAACTTATTCTTTAAGGACTTTAGAAGTGGCTTTAAAGAATAGACATCTCTTAGAAGACTTTACAAGTGCTTCAAGGAGAACAGAATATTCAAAGTGCCTGTTGATATTCTATTGTTTGATGTTCTATACCCAAGTAGGTATAGAGTGCAAGTCACTGAAACTATGAGATTCTTCTATTAGATAGTGAAGAAACATGGAGTTCAGGTCAATGAAACTATGAGATTCTTCTATTAGATAGTGAAGAAACCTACAACTTGCAGTCAAACTATTATCACGTAGATTAATGAGTTTGTGACTTGTAAGAAAGTTATGACGAAACCCAGATTCCTTAAAATGGTTAGAGGCCATATATAGACTTAATGTTTAATTGGTTAAAGGCCATAAAACATACTTAGTGTTTTGATGACAAAATTGATTTTTTGTTGATTTGCAAAAATAGTTTCACACCTATTGGTTGCAAGTTTGTTTTAAGGATAAAAACCATCAAACATGGAATTGTGTTCACACACAAAGATAGATTAGTTGCTAAAGGTTACAAGTAAATTCATGGCATGGATTGTGTTGAAACCTCATGCATAATCGTAATGCTCAAGTCTATAATTCAAGCAATGATTGCATATTGGTACATATGGCAATTGGATGACAAAACATCTTCCTCAGTCAAATGTTGGAAGAAACTATGTACATGGCATGTCATAGGATTTGTGGATCCAAATAAATGATTGAAAAGGAAAGCTAGCTTATGAAATCTAAGTACAGATTTAAGCAAGCAATTGGGAATTGGAACTGTATTTTAGTGAAGCTAATAAGCATTTTAGTTTCATAAAATGTACACGATTCTTATATATGTATAAGAAGTTTAGTGGGAGTACATAAAACTTAATTGGTCCTATGTGTATCACACACATATCTCTCTATTGTGAAATGACATTCAAATGCTAATGACTTAGATTTGAAACTATTCATCAATGACGGACCAAGGCGAAACTTAGTGCATACTGGGTATTAAGATCTATTTACAAAGATCTTATGATATTGTTTTAGTTTAAGTAATGGCATTTACTAAATCAAACACGAAAGACTCCATTGGAGATATTCGACCCATATGAATAAATCTAAGTAAAGAATGTTTGAACTATGTATAAGCATTTACTAAGTTAAAAATCAAAGGATCTAAGTAAGATTCTTAACCTATATTATATGTCAAAGAATTTAGCTGGATTTAGTATCTACTGAAACTAGATGAGCTAAAGTTACATGAACAAAATTCAAATTGGGAATTATTCTGCAGGAGAATTTATCATGTATGATATAATATGAGGATTGCCAAAAATATATCGTATGACTTTAGGCATGACGAACACATACCAATCTCTATTGTTCTAAGTAAAGATCAACTAGATTGAGATCAAGAAAAACTTATGGTACTTGAAAAGGTATATAGGAATAGTTCTTGATTCAAGGAAATAAAGATATGCTAAATAGTTGATGCTACACGCATAAACACTGGCAAAGGATCAAGAAAGATCCCTTTGGAGTTAACCATTGGCAAGGACGAGCTATAGAGCATCGTGTTTTGAAATGGCAACATGGATTGGAGACCATGAGTTGTTGCGTGGGAAATTAAATATTAATTTCTATGTTCTAAGATACAGCTGGAAAGTCTTCCACATATATGTGAACTGCTTGGATAAGTAAATCCAACCAAAGCATCACCAGCAACCTATATAGTTGAAGTAAAAGTACTTATTGCCTAAGAAGCAATAAAACAGGGTTGTTTATGTTAAAGAGTTCTTCACTGAACTTGGGTAGATCACGCGTCTGCTGACTTGATAGTTCTTTATTGAGAAATGCGTAGAACCACCAATGTAGCAAGAAAGACTGGATCACAAAATAAACATACTCAAAAGATCTTATCATCATATCTCGAAGAACATTCGATGAAAAGGATATTAAGATTGGCAAAGCATGATAACTAAACCTATGCAACAAGTGAGAAGCAACACTCACGTTGTAGCACTGGAAATCAAGCATAGCTTTGAATTCCATGAACTGTTTTAAAAATGGGTTTGAGGCCCATGGTTGTAAAACATTGGGGTTGAACATTTATCATATATGAAATGTATTTTCATATTCCATTTAATCTTGGTTTAGTATTAAATGATGAGTCCCTTCAATTTGACGAAATATTCAAGATAGACTGTCAGGACCAGTCCTGTGACTAAGAAATGTCTATCAAGTGAACTTGAATGTCAAAAGTTGAAAAATGGTCCCTGGTCGGAGTTTTCTACAAAGATGGACGCATAGAAAACGTCAGACGACTAGAATGCAAGATGACTAGTAGTTCTGTTTCTTGAACTATGTGGACATGGCAATGTCATAATCATTTGCATAGATACTTACTTTGGGAAGACTAGTATCGGACAGACCTATGAAACTTTACTGTAAGAGATGAAAATCTGTCATAAGTAAATTTCATTAAAATTATTAGACACTAATCCTCAATACCTGAGTGATTTGAGATTACTTTTTTGAGAACTTCTTACTTTGACGTTGACCAACCGTCGCACCGTAAAAGGAGGCTATAAAGGCAACGCTCAAGTAATCACCTATCAAACGAAGTCTAATCTCAAGATCGCAAGATTGGGATTGTCCTCCCATAAATCGGGATGAGATGCTGAAATTTGTACAAGGCCACTGGGAGAGCTAGAAACTGTAAAATGCATGGCCGTGCTCAGATGAATCATAGGCTATGATTATCTTTTTATTTGATCAGTTGAACTCTGAAACCGAGAAACACCTCTGGACATAATAAGGATGACAACTCTTACCTTATGTTCAAGAGCAAGCATCGAGCGACAAAGGAATTAGGAAATGCACACTTGTCCCTAAGGACAAGTGGGAGACTGAAGGAAATAATGCCCTTGGTCCAAGTATGCATTTAATGATAAGTCTGATAAATGCGGTTCAGTATTAATTGACAAGTTAATAATTCAGTGAGATCAAATGCGCTGAATGCCTAGCTAGAGGCCGCTTCAGTTCAAGTGGAATTAATGATATTAATCCACAGCTTACTCTTGACTGGACCCGTAGGGTCACACAAATAGTACGTAAACGGATCAAGTATTTAATGGCATTAAATACTCCATCTATGAATATTCGGAATTGACGGATCTTGGTTTTAGTGGGAGCTGAGATCGTCAAAGGCAAGATATGAATACTCCGGAAACGATGATATTGTCGGAAACGGAAATATGGTTCGTATCAGAAATATAAATATTGTCCAAGTCGTAGATGTTGCTGGAAACGGAAACATGGTACGTATCGGAAAATATTATCGGAAATGGAAATATTACCGGAATCGGAAATATTGCCGGAAACGGAAATATTGTCAGAATCGGAAAATAATTCCGGAAACGGAAATATTAAATATTTGATCGAAACGGAAATTAATTCCGGAATCGGAAATGTTAAAAATTGTTCGTATCGGAAATGAATTCCGGAATTGGGAATTTAATCGGAAAGCGTATCGTACGAATTAGCATCGGACGAGGCTTGCTAGACGAAGGCCCAGCACGAAGCCAGGCCAACGCCCAGCAAGCCACACGCATCCAACACGCCAAGGCCTCGACCAGGCCCAGCCAAGCCTTGGCGCGCGAAAAGCTCTGCAATGGGCTGCGAGCATGGGCCTCAGCGCTGTGCGCTCGGTGTGGGCCGCAAGGCTTGCGTGCGGGCGTGCGGTGCTTGTGCGCTGCTCGTGTGCGTGACGAATCCTAATGCTATCGGAATTCGTGCATTGATTAAATCCTAATCCTAAAAGATTAAATTTATAATTTAGAATTCTAAAGGGATTCTAATTAATAAATTAGTATTCTAACAGGATTCGAATTCCTGTTCCATAGTCCTATAAATATATGCCTAGGGTCATAAATTTATACACGAGTTTTTCAATAAGTATTCATATAATAAAACATAGATTTTTGAGCAGGAAAACCAGTCACATTCTTGACCATAAATTGCCGAAATTTATAGTACCTTAAGGGAGATTCTAGTTGGTCAATCTTAAGGCGGATCCGGACGTGCTGTGGACTATCTACGGAGGGACGACACTTGGAGTCCTAAAGACTTTTTCTTGTTCGGTTCGGGCGCAGCAAGGGAGGGAACGCTACAAAGTGTATGCACCTAAATTATGCTAAATGACTATGTGTAAATAATATGTTTCCCTTGCATTAAGGTTTTCCGCATGATTTATGTTTTGTCATATGTATCTTAACCTAACACCTAAGGCCGGTTTGTCCAAGAAATTATCTTCGTTAAGCGTGATGTAACCTTGCATTTTGTTGTATTTAGCATGTATGGTGATGAAAACAATAAAGCAAATAAAGCAACATCACAATTGTAAATGAGTGCGGAATTAGTAAATACAAGACCCCCTAGAAAAGGACTAGGGAGTAGGTCCACATTGGCTAGAAGGACTAGGCAAGTAAAGATGCGGAATTGAAATGTGGAATTGAAAGTGCGATATTGAAATTGCGGAATTGAAAGTGCGTTATTGAAATTGCGGTATTGAAAGGTGCATAATTGAAATTGGAATATTGAAAGGTGCATAATCGAAATTGCAATATATATTGAAATTTGTACTTGGGCACATGAGATTCGAACGCCAAGCGGCTCCTTAAAAATAAGTGCGCCCGGCACGAATTCAAAGCCAAAAATCTCAACTTGGGAGAAGTTGCTCACCCCAAAGTATCCTAGATTTTTCATATAGAACTTGAACTTGAAAGTTTGAATCTTGAAATATTGAACTTGAAATAATTGAACTTGAACTTGAAATATTGAAACTTAAGAGACTTGAATCTCAAAGATCGGGCCTTTTAATGTTGAAAAGGTTAGATCTTTGATATGCTCTTACTTTGAAAGGATCATAGTTTAGGGAAGTAGTCATGAGCAACCCTAAACATTGTGGGATCTTGAAATTTGAAAACTTGAACTTGAAAAATGGAGTCTTGAATCTCAAAAGACTAAACCTTTAAAGCTAGAAAGGTGTCATCTTTGGTTACTCCATACTTGAAAGTGATTCTAGTTCAAAGAGGTGATTGCAAGCAACTTTGAACATCCTTGAATCTTGAAAGTTTGCATTTTGTATTTTGAAAAGTTTGGATTTTGAAAAGATGTATGATTGTTGCAAGTGACATTTTTAGTAATAAAAATGCCAACTTGCTAATCATTTTTGAAGTAGGAAAATCAAACAAACATGTTTGGATATTGTGGGATTCGGAATTACCTATTTAGGTTTAGGCAAGAATTCCTTTTAGAGCTCCCAATTGCTTAGAACTTGACGTTTGTATGTGTTTTTAAAGGATTTTTAGACTTGAATTTGAGGCGTAATTTTTGTATTACGACGTTCTATATTGAAGTTGCCTCCCATAATGCTGGGGATTAGGGGGTTTTATAGGAAAAGAGGATGCTAAACGCAAGCCATCGCCAGCGCAGCACGCAGCTGGCAGCGCTGTGCGCTGGTGACGTGGCATGAATGCCGCCAAAAAGGACGGAAAGATGCCGTCCTTGATTTGTCTTGTATGGGTGTACCTTCGTACGAATAGTATGATGCTTGGCACGTAGTGCTTTCTTGGAGGTTAAGACTTGATTTTGCTTAAAAAAACAAACCGTTGCGGGTTTTGAATTCCGGTTGTACGGGGCGGGGCCCGGCTTGCTCGGTTTTGTGGGTTGGCGCCCGAATTTGACTTGCCGTACATGATTTTGAGTGGAAAAGGCCTAGTAAAAACAATGGAATGGTCTACTAGATGAGATTGTACTTGGATTTTAGAATTGGGTTTTGAAGATTGTATTTTGTACCGAGTTCCGGGAGGGGAACGACCTCGGGGATTGGACTTTGAATCTTGTATTTTGGAGATGTTCTTAGCAATTGGGATTTCCGCACGGAGTTATTCCAACCGCCTAGTAAGGATAATGGTATCGTCATCATCTCAGAGGGGAGACACAAATTAGGTGTCTACAGAAGCCCCCACTTTGACTGAGCGTTCGGTTAGGAAAGCGCGAGTCAAAGTATTTTGAAAGGGGGGAGAATGATCAAGATGTTCTGCAATCAAGACCATTCTTGTACGCCGGTACCTGCACAAAACAGGCGTTAGGAAAAAAGGATAGAGCCTACCTCTGTTCGGCTGTGATGACTCCGGTTTGTACTTGTACTGTTCTTCCGCCATCTGTTCGGACGGAGCTTGTCATCGAAAATTTTAAATCTTGAATTTTGAATCTTGAATTTTGAATTTTTGAATCTTGAATTTTTGAACTTTGAATACCCGGAGTTGATCCGTTGGGGATGTGCTTTGCTGGGGATAAGAGCCTTTTCACTGGCTCTTAAGATTTTGACATTTCGGCTGACTTTCCTAGAGCTTGGGTCCGTTGGGAGTCGAACGCTTGAGTCGTATTTTTTGGACTTTTTAATCTTGAAATATTCATCTGTTTGTACTGGGAGATACGGGTGTATACCCGTATTTTCGAGAGATGCCTGATGCGACGTTTGATGCCTGGTGCAGAAGACCGTAGCAGTAAAGGACGTGCAATCAGCACGGGAGACCGCGCGCGGCAGAATCTGCGTATGCAGCAGGCTGCGCCCAGCGCGGGCCTCGGCACCAGGCGCGGGGCTGTGCTATAAAAGCACCCCTCGCCGTGCCATTTTAAGGCACATTCACTTGAAATTCTTTGCTTTCCTCTCTCAAAGGTCGATTAACCTCTCCCCTTGATCTTGTTCTTGCCTTGTCCATGTAAGTATTTCATGTTTTTTTGCTTATGAATTAACTCTAGGATTGCATGTAGTTTTGATTTTCTTGTACTTTGAAATGATGATTGAATGATAGGAGGCTTCCTTAATCTTGTAGAAAATTGTTTGGATAGCCACCCAAACTTGATCTGTTTGAACTTGTAGACTTGAATTTTTGAAAAATTTCTTGAATGTTGTACCTGGTGTTTGTAGGTCTCACTGGTGACCTTGCGAAGTCTCAGGTAGAGAATAGGCTAGGATACCTAAATGTTGTTTGTAGAGTTTTGGGACGCGGGCTTCGGCATGAGTAGCCTAGGCGTTGATGTTGAACTTGTATACCTGCTTCGGCGTGGATAACCTAGGCGTTGATGTTGAACTTGTATACCTGCTTCAACGTGGATAGCCTAGGCGTTGGTGTAGAGCTTGTATACCTACTTCGGCGTGGGTAGCCTAGGCGTTGGTGTGGAACTCGTATTTTGAACTAGAGGTCCCTGGCTGGATTAGTGCTGGGGATTTTTGCATTTTTTGACTTTGTATAGGCTAGTATAGGATAGCCTTTTGAATTTCGATTTTGCATGGGCTAGTATAGGATAGCCCCAAGTTTAGAATTTTGACACTTTGTACTCCGCTTGATTTAGTATGCCTCGTCACACTCGGAGGAAGCTCGCCGAATGTTTGGTGGTTCGAGCCGTTGAGGAGGATGCTTCGGATGATGAAGCGGCTGCGATAAATGCGCCGGATGGGGGTATGATTCCCCGGGGAACACCTGTTTTCGTTGGTACTGGGTGGAGTCCTTCCGACCTGGTATTTCGACCGGAGTTCCACTTGTCTCAGCGGCCTCGCGCTGGCTTGGTGAGTCTTGTACTTATGTTTTGAATTTGTGTTTTGTACTTGTATAGGTTTTGAGTTGACTCGTTCACCTGTAGGCAGATGGAAAGCCGTTTCGCACTTTCTGGTCCTTGACGGAGGTTCAGAAGGCCTTTAAATCCCATCGTGCTAATGAGGAGGCCATGGAGATCTGGTCATAGACGGGCCTGGCTGATTTCTAGCGTGCCATGGGAGGCACTTCGAGGAGAACTAGGATCAAACCCTGGTTGTGGGCTTTGTTGGAATGTTGGTGGGATACCACCAACACCTTCCACATGACCTGGGGGGAGATCACCATTACCTCCTTTGAGTTTGCTATGATTACGGGTCTTCCTTTTTCTGAGAGGAATCTGACCTTTGATTCGGAGCTGACGTGGCGCTCGGCCGCTGCCAGGGACTTGCTCGGCCCTGTTGTTGACTTGTCAGAGGACGACACCCATGCTTCCGTGACGGTGATTGTAGATGCTATCTTTGGTGGGGGTGTGTCCGCAGAGCAGAGGGTTAGGCTCTGCCTTCTAGCTTTGGTGAGCAGAGTTGTGGCCCCGAGCAGGAACAGTCGGGTGCATATTAGATTCCTGTCAGTTCTGCAGGACTTGAGGGTTGTATCGAGCTACAACTGGGGTGGTTTGGCATATGGCCACCTCTTCTATGAAATGAAGTGGGCTTCCCGGACTGCACCGGAGAGTGAGCCGAGCATGGCTGCCCTGTGGAGTGTGCTGGAGGTATTGAAGACTCCTTGTACTTTGTACCTTGTACTTGTATGTTTGTATCTTGAACTTGACTGATGCTTTGCTTGCTTTTGAAAGATTGGATATATGAGCACTTTCCGACTTTGGCGCCGGATCGTACTGGAGTTGCGTCTTACCCGTATGCTGCCTCTTGGATAGAAGCGGTGCGCAGGAGGGTGCCTCTGGCGGCCTCCCGCAAAGCTTGGAGAGTTCTACCTGCTGATGAGGTAATCTTTTTGTACTGTTTTGCTCTCTTGTATTTGTATAGTTGCCTGAGTTGTCTGCTTTGCAGGTGGTGTGGCATCCTTTTGCCAATGCGCCTGTACTTGCCTTGCCTGCTCGCGCCCATTTCTTGTCGGGACGGCGGGTTTTGCTTCCAGGGGTGTACCGCCATATGTGGCATTTGGGGGAGCGAGTGTCCCTTCAGCACCATTCGGGGAATAGGCTTGTCCCCAAGGACCCACCGGAGTCCATGCTGGCGCCGGATGAAGATCTTGCCCGGCTCTACGTGAACGCTAGGGGCGATGCGGCTTGCCGCTCTTGGAGGGATTTTGTACAGAGGAAGGGTAGCTATGACGACTTCCTGAGGAGGCTGGCTCCACCAGTACGCTTTGTGCTGCCGGTGAGCTTTGAACTTTATATCTTGTATTCTTGTATGATTGTATGATTGTATTCTTGTATGATTGTATGTAGGAGGAGGAGGTTGACCCCCAGGACATTCCCCATGCTGATAGGATCCTCCGCTATGAGAACTCGGACGGGGAACAGGTGGAGGTGACCATTCCTGTAGCTTCTCCTCAGCACCGGAGATCGTATGATGTTGTACCTGAGCATTATGCCGCTGTAAGTACTGTTGCATTTTCTTGAAACTGATTGTAATCTTGTATCTGGAAACTTGATCTTGAATTTTGTATGCAGGCGCCTCGGGCGAGAGTGCGTCGCTGGATGCTCTTGATTGATTCCTGGAAGAGGCATTGTGCCAAGCTGACCCGGAAGCTTTCTGGCCGGGACAGAGAGGTGCTTTACTTGATCTCGAAATTTGTATTCTAGAAATTTGAACTTTAAATGTTGACTCTTGAAATTGTATCTTGTATAGGAGCGTCGTCGAGACCGCAGAGGTTCCGTTGATAGGGAGCCCAGGCGGAGACGTCCTTGAGGCAGGAGGGACCGAGCTTGGACCTAGGGCAGGGGTCCGGTGCTGGAGCTCATCAGAGGCATTCAGATGCTGATCAGAGGGCTGCCTCTTTTGTACATGTTGATCCTACCAGGCATTCGTTTGGAGGTGCAAGCAGTTCGAGGCCCTTTGTTTCTCCCCTCGGTTACTACTTCAGAGGGAGTGGTCCTCAACCTTAGGGTGCAGATTCCTGGGCTTACTATGCGGAGATGGAGAGGATGCGTCAGGCTTAGATGTTTGGGTCGTACCAGTACATGGCGATGCCGCCGCCTTATCAGTATCCCTCTCCTCAGTAGGGAGTCCATCCCTCTCCTGGCACACTTCGTATCTCGGAGCAGGATCCTAGTACCCCTAGGACAGAGCTGGATCGGGATCTGGAGCGCCTCAGGAGGCAAAACAGGGACAAGAAGCCTGTGGTGGACGTCACCGCTGAGGATGACTCAGACTGACCCTGCATGGTAACGAGTTCCAGCTTGCCTGGGTTGATTTTGTATAGGCTGGGTTGTATTTGTATGGATTTGTATGGTTTGCAACTTGAATTTTTGTATGGTTCTATGGTTTTGAACTTGAATTGGTTTGGAAAATTTTTTAGGATTGACTTTTGTATGTTTGAATGCTTGGAATTGTATGCGTTGTGTGTGCCTTGAAATTTGTAGCTGTATGCATGCATGATAATTTTGCAAAAAAATTGAAAAAAATTGCCCATTTTTTCTCGGGTGTATTTACTCACTATAAGCCCCCACTTTGACTGAGGTTTTTTGGTTAGGAAAAGCGCAAGTCAAAGTATATTCAATTTTTGCTGTGCATATGCAGACTCGACTTAGGACGCTGATCTAGGACTAGAATGCTCGAATTTTGAATAGTTGACCCGAAATCTGCCCGAAGCGTTGATCTGGACTGCTTGAATTTTGCGCGGCTTGCGGCTTTGGAATCTTGAATAATGGAGGTTTGTACTTTGCTGTACGAAACACTTAAAGAGTGTGTACTCGGAGTCATAAAAAAGGACGGTGGCCTCGTCCTTTGCTGCAGGCCCCTGCGCCTAGCGCAGGACATGGCGCTTGGCGCCAGTATGCTGTCGTGCAAGCCGACTCTTGTATAAATATGGAGTATTTCGGATCATTTCTTGCATCAATCCTTCCATGCTATTCCTTGTATACTGTGTCCTCACGAAAAAAGAAGAGAGAACATGGCTATGTCCTTTGAAAATGCCTTGAACTCGTGGCTTGGTTCGCTAGGCAAGTTAGATAAAAGAGAGCTTGATGGGATGCATCTTGGGGTGCTCGCCTCCTTCCGGTTTGTAAAAATGGATGTGCACTTAATTCTTGCTGCTTTGGAGGCTAGGGATCCAAATCATCATGTCTTCGGCTTTGGGAATAATGAGGTATGTCCCCTCCCTAAAGAGTGTAGTGCCATATTGGGGTGGCCCATTATGCCGGAGCCGTGCATGCCCATTATTGAAGAACAATTTTTCTTGGGTTTTGAAAGATATTTGGGCTTGAAGCCCCCACTTTTGAGTGCTGTTGTATATGGCAGAGGGGTGGATTTGTCCCTCCTTGTCACCTACTTTGCTGGGCTTGATGTTCCCAAAGTTTTCCGCTTGAGGGCCTTGAGTTTTTGTATCTTTGCTAGCTTCCTCTTTTGGAAACAGGGGTTTGGCAATGGTGATGCCTCCCTAATAGAAATTGTATAGCAGTTTGCTAATGGTCGGGACCCAATGCCGCTTGTGATTGGCGAAACATTGTTGGGCCTTGACTTGCTGAAGTCGGATCCCTCTTCTTTGCCATCGGGAAGTCCGGTGTTACTCCAAGTAAGGATCTGGAGCTTTCTTGTATGTTGAATTTGTACTTGTATTTGAATTTTGAATGTTGAATTTTGAAATTTGTTCTTGTATACTTCCCAAGGTTTGGGTTATGGAGAGGCTCATGCTGGTGGCACCACCGGAGAACATGGAGAGCTATAATAGGAAAGGGTTCACTGTGCGGCCCATGATGTATGGCCGGCTTTCATTGGATGAGTGGCGATGTGCACTCTCTGGAATTGAATCTTGTATAATGTGGGTAGTTCCTTGGTGGGGAATTGCTGCCATGAGGCATGCCTATGATTCTACTGCTCTGAGGGTGCCAAGCCTCACAACGTTGGTCTTCTACTCGCCTGCTAGAGTGATGAGACAGTATGGCCTGGAACAGGAGATCCCGGACTGTGCTGAAGAGAACCCGAAACCTGTTGCGCTGAATGCCAATCGAGTTGAAGTTTGGAGGCGGTATTGGGTCGCCAAACCATTCTTGAGTATCCAGTTCCCACCTGAGTCAGTTACTATGTCTGCGGGGTACATTGTATGGATGAGAGGCCTAAGCCAGAGGGACATTTCTCTCTCCGGACCAGCTAGAGTCCGAGGTTCTAGAGCTAGACGTCCTGCATCAACTGACTATGAAGAAGGTGACGGGAGTGCGGCCCGTCCGGTGCTTGACCGTTCGGAGTCCAAAGGAGGTTCGTCGTCCTCCCGCCTTGGAAGGCTAGCTAGTTCCTTCTCCCGCCGCTTGGGCAAGGGGAAGATTGATAATAGATTGTGGGGGGAGTAAGGGGATAGTACTTAAGGTGCCAAGACTCGAGAGCATAGTCGCCTGACCCTAGATCTTTGTAGGTTAAATGTGTTTGAAATTTTATTAGAAAGAATTGTGTTTAGAATGTGTTTGGAAAATGTGTTTAGAAAAGGTGTTTAGAAAATGTGTTTAGAAAATGTGCTTAGGAAGTGAAAAGGCTTTGAACTTTGCTTCACTTGATCCTGACTTTTGTATTAGCTTTGAAGGCCTTAGAGCAAAATAAAGAGTTATTGTGTTAAATTCCGCTTGAACACACTTTGCTTTGAATTGGCACATTTGGAATAAAGACAACAACAATTGAGTTTTGAAACTTGATTTGATTTTTAGGATGCCCTTAATTGAGGAAATTTTGAATTTTTTTGTATTAAAGTGGCCAGGCCTCGAAATGAGGTTGCCTACGTGTCCCATTAGGGAATCAGGCCGGACGTAGTTCTGACTACCTTACCGGACTTTGAATTGGATTCTTGAATTTGAACATGGAACTTAGATATAGAACTTCTTGAGTTGATCGAGGTTTGTCAGAGATCTGAATTCTGTTCCATCGACGTCTGTTAGTTTGACTGCTCCCCCGGAAAGGATCTTCTTGACAATGTATGAGGCCTGCCCAGTTGGGTTTGAATTTTCCTCTTGGGTCCATGGTGCTTTTGCGAAGGGATTTCAGGACAAGCTCGCCTTCCTTGATGTTTCGGGTTCTGACCCTTTTCTTGAAATGTCTGGCCACTCGGCGCTGATAGACTTGTACATGGTGAGCGGCTTGAAGCCGACGCTCATCGAGCATGACTAGCTCGTCATATCTTGCTTGTACCCATGCAGCTTCTGGGATTTTGCTTTCGAGGACTATCCTTAGAGAAGGTATCTCCTGCTCGATAGGTTGTACTGCTTTCATTCCATAGACCAATAGAGTTGCACCAGTTGAAGTGCGATACCCCCACAATGCGAAATGCAGCTTCTGGGGCCAGTCCTTGTAATTGGTAGTCATTTTCATGGTGATGGTCTTGACATTCTTGTTGGCTGCTTGACTGCCCCATTGGTTTGTGGGCGATAAGGCGAAGATCGATGATGTTGAATCTTGTACTCGGTGAATAGGTCTTCACACTCTCCTTGAAAATGGGTTCTCTGGTCACTGATGAACTCGTGTGGAACGCCGTATCTGCATATGATGTTTTCTTGTATGAACTGGGCCACTTGCTTGGAACCCAAGACTTTGAATGATCTGGCCTCGACCCATTTGGTGAAGTAGTCGATAGCAACTAGTATGAACTAATGACCCCCGGTGCCTGTTGGAGTGACTTTGCCGATGACATCGATACCCCAGGCTGAGAATGGCCACGGTGATGATTGAGAGTATAGCAATGATGAAGGAATGTGCTTCAGATTCGCACACCTTTGGCTGGTAGGACATTTCTTGACAAAGAAGTAATAATCCCGTTCGAGGGTAGTCCAGTAGTATTGAGCCCTGATGATCTTGAGGGCTAGCATCTTCCCGTTCATGTGGGTGCCACAGACTCCAACATGTATGTTATCCATGACTCTTTAAGCTTCGTTCTTGTCAACACATCAGAGGTTAGGACCGCCAAGGGACCTTTTGTATAGAATGTCGCCTTCTATGACGAAGTTGGCTGATTGTAGTCGTAGAGCCCTTTGATTTTTGCTTGAAAAGTGCGGGGGATACTCTGAATTGTGTAGATACCTTTGAATGTCTGTAAACCAAGGTTCATCCCCGTCTTGCTCGACGTTATCAATAGCATGGATATATGCTGCTTCTTGACGTATTTAAATTGTAAGTGGCATTTCAACTATGCCATTTGGGATGTTGATCATTGAGGCCAGCTTTTCCAGTGCATCGGCGAATTGGTTTTCCTCTCTCGGGAGGTATGTATAGCGAAGCTCTTTTATTTGCTCAGACAACTGCTAAAGGTAGGACTGGTATGGGGCCAAGCTCCCGCTCCTTACTTTCCATTTGCCGGAAATTTCATTGATGATTAGGGAAGAATCCTCATACACTCGAAGTTTCTGGACACCCAATGCTAAGGCGGCTTCCAGGCCCATAATGCATGCTTCATATTCTGCCGCATTGTTTGTGACGTTGAATTATAGTTTTGCCGATATAGAAATGTGAGTGCCGTATGGGGCTACTAGAATTACTCCAACACCACACCCGTTCTGATTCGAAGCACCGTCGAAATGCATTGACCAACTGTCATCACTGGTCATTACTCGTCGGGTAAGTCGTAATTCTCCTCTTCTGCCTCGACGGGACAGTCGGCTAGGAAGTCTAAGACTGCTGAACCCTTAACAGACTTCTGCGGGATGTATTTGAGATCGAATTTTGCTAGCATGACCAACCACCTGGACAGCCGTCCGTTGAGAGCTGGTTTTTCGAATAGATACTTGAGAGGATCCGCTTTGCTGATCACATGTACTGTATGGGAGAGCATGTAGTGCCGCAGTTTCTTTGTGGCCCAAACCAAGGCGATGCTGAGTTTCTGAGTGTACTTGGTCTCGTACTCGATCAGTTTTTTGCTTATGTAGTATACGACGTTCTCCTTGCCTTCAACTTCTTGGGCGAGCATAGCCCCTACTGCTGAATTTGTGGTTGTGAGGTAGAGCTTGAGGGGATTCCCTGGCATGGCTGGCTTTAGTACTGGTGGGTTGGAAAGTTAATCTTTGATGGCGTCAAATGCATGCTGACAGTCGTCATCCCACACATTGGGCTTGCTTTTTCGGAGCTTTCGAAATACCGGTTCACAAATCATTGTGAGTCTTGAAATGAACCTACTGATATATTGTAGTCTGCCGAGAAAACCCCGAATTTCCTTTTCATTCGCCGGTGGTCGCATCTCGAGTATTGCTTTGATTTTCGAAGGATCAGCCCCTATGCCCCGAGAGATGATAACAAATCCGAGTAACTTGCCTGACGTTACCCCGAATGCACACTTTTGCGGATTGAGCCTCATGTTGTATTGCCTGAGCCTGTTGAAAAACTTTCGAAGTACTGAGGCATGCTCGTGTCGCCCTTTGGATTTGACAATCATGTCGTCGACATATACCTTAATTTCCAGGTGAATCATATCGCTCATGATGGCTGTGGCTGTTCTTTGATAGGTTGCTCCTGCGTTCTTCAGTCCAAACGGCATAACTGTATTGCAATATGTACCCCACTGAGTGATGAAGGTTGTCTTCTCCATGTCCTCCTCTGCCATGGGAATCTGATTGTAGCCTGCATACCCGTCTATAAAAGAGAGTAAGGCATGATTTGCGGTGTTGTCGACCAGGATGTCGATGTGGGGTAATGGAAAACCGTCTTTAGGGCTGGCCCTGTTAAGATCTCTGTAGTCCACACACATTCGTACTTTGCCATCCTTCTTTGGAACTGGGACGACATTTGCAATCCATTCTGGATACTTTGCTTCTCGAATAAACCCGACCTCTAGCTGCTTGGAGACCTCTTCTTGTATTTTGAGGGAAACGTCCGGTTTCTTGCGACGAAGTTTCTGCTTGATGGGCTTTGAACCTGGAATAAGGGGAACTGTATGCTGACCGATGCTTGGATCAACCCCTGGCATATCATGATAGGACCACGCGAAGAAGTCTATATACTCTGTAAGTAGCTTGATAAGATCATCCCGCTCTGCTTGAGATAGAGTCAAACCAATCTGAACTAGTTTTGAATCACTGTTGTTAGAAAGGTTGATTTTTTCTGTTTCCTCAATTATGGGCGTCCTGTTTTCATGATTTTCGATAGCTTTTAGAATTTCAAATTCAGTTTCTTGTGAGTCAAAGTTGTTTGGATTAGGATTGTGTTTTGAATTAGAACTCGAAGAGTAAGCAGAAATTGAAGTGTTATTGAAATCAGCAATCATTACATCGAATGTTTTGACTTGAAGCTCGGCCTTTAGAGTCTCTTGATTGATGCAAGACTCTAGTTCTAGACTCTTAGACTCATTGCTAGACTCGAAAATTGAAAGACAGACTCTGGACTTGGACAAAGACCCTAATCGTAAAGATAGTTCACAGGGTATTCCTAGACATCCACATCATTGTCATAATCATCGTAGACGGGGCTACATGCACAGATCTTCAAGGCTTGATCCTAGACCTGGTCCCACGTGCTGTAAGGAAATGCGGCGAAGCTGCCCTTGCATGAAGTGTTGAGCCCTAGAAGGAACATTCTCACCATCTTTCCCTCTGGCAGCTCGGGCTTGATTGTACGAGCGAAGGTTGCCCATCTGTAGTAGTATTCTTGAATGTACTCATCTTTTTCCTGGCGTACAACCGTCTTTTGTTTGATGAGAGTGTCTTGGAAGCTGGAACCTTTGAGGGTGAGGCAGGCAGGGCCATCCAATATTTCCTCGAACCACGGTTCTCCGAATAGTAGGTCGAAGTTGGCAGACACACCGACAACTAGGAATTCAGCATTGTTATGATAAGTGTCGAAGGAGAAAACTAGTTCGAGGACTCCCAGGACCTTGTATGTGACCTCCTGGAGTTTGACAGTTTGTTGAGCACTCAGCATGAGATCGTACTCTGAGAACCCCAAAGCCTTCAAGGTGGCGAGAGGGCAGATGTTCTCTTTAATGTCGGTGGTTACCCTAGGTTCGGGGATCACCCAGTTTTGAGCACTTGGAAGGAGATGGAAAAAGCTTGGGACCATCAATTCGTAACCTGGCTTGTATATTGTAGAGATCAAATTGCATGGAAATTCCTCCTCTTCATCTTCATAGTCACAGGAGATGGCTTGGACCGAAGGAGTTTGTTTGGCTCCGGGAGGTAGGGGTAAGGTCTTGTTGTCAACCATGTTCTGGATCAAGTGCTTAAGCTTGTAGCAGTCTTCGATGTCATGACCCTTGAAGACACCTACTTTTGTCCCCATTGCCGAAAGGGAAGGTTCGATGATGAGAACATAAATCTCCACTTGACAACGCATCTCCTATAAAATAACGAATCTCAATTCCCCTTTTCATTTCACCCGAAACCTGCTATTTATAGAAACCTGCTATTTATGGAAACCTGCTAAAAATAGTAACTGCCGTAATGGGTAGTTGTTAAAAGTGGCAAGTCATAAAAGATAGAAACCTGTCAGAATTAGGTGTTGCACTCCAACATAAATCCTAAATGAGATAGAAATTGCGAGAGAACCCTATTCCTAATACGATTCGAAAATAAGAGTTACGTATTAATTAAAATCCTAACGAGCCTAGAGTTCGTAACGGACCCAGATGCATTCCATCATAAAATTAATACGCACTAAAAGACTCGATTAAAGTCTCATACACTCCGGATTCTAAGATTCCTAATCTGACAAAGAAACGGCCCAGACCCTATTTTCAACGCCTAGCTCTGGGCGCCGAAATCTTCGGCGCCCAGCCCTGGGCGCTGAAAATACCTGGGACGTGTTCTTTCCTAATTCCTCGTGGATTAGAGTTCTACAATTCTATCTTTCCACGAACTCTTTTCTATAAATAGGGCCCTAAGTTCGACGTGAAGGGAACAACACACAATTATTATTCTGAGTATTGACTCTAAACCCCTAAGCCTAAGCCTCACGCTGCAAAACTGATCACGCGTTCTGTCGCAATCGATCCATAAATCGAACAGAACGTATCCTGTCCCATAACTTGAGATTCGTTAAATAAAAGGAGAAATAGCAAAGTCAAAGTGGTTAGTTTTCTGAGAACCGTGACGCACCTCTCAAGGGTGCGTCGTAATGTGTCCCTTTTCCATGATTTAATTGCTTTCCTCGCCCTTTTATGAACTGTTAAACTAATTAAAACTGATTGTTCTATCACGCCTAATAAAGATAATATGTTGGGAAATTGGATTATCATGCTAGGTCCCTTAAAACAATCTAAATCAGATAATCGCGTTCGATCTAGTACTATATGTTGCATATTGTTAAAATCAACTCAGATTAGTTTAATAGTTAACGCATGTCCCTTCAATTATTTATGCTGAGCTAGTAAGGATATCCTGCCTCTGGAGTTATCGAAGAGCGAGTACTCCTCTCGGTAGTTACAGTCCCCCGAACCCTCAATCTCTACTTTGCGGGTGTATGTTGAGAGATCCCCACACCAGGGATCACAAGGGAACCTACGGCCGTCGTGGTCAAACATAATTGCACTCCCTTTATGTCACGATAACCGGGTTTTGTCAGTTTTTCTCATTGTCGTTAAAAACTGAATGTCGACTCCTATATTACTAGTCAATTGGGTGTAAACTCACAGGAAATCCAATTACACTTGATTTGACAAAAAGAAACGTCACATCCACGAGGGAAAAGGTCACGCATTAGCCTCGTGCCTTTTCGACCCCCTCACAGTGGCGACTCTGCTGGGGATAGTGAAGGAAATACTCGTGCTCGTAGGTAATCAAAATAGCCGAAGGGTGAAACGATCCTACCCCGCGTTTATTTCCCCATCAAGTTGGGACGACCTGAAAATCAGCATATTAATGTGAACGGACAGAACCGCATAACGAATCTTGGCTCCCTTGATGTTTCATCTCGGGAGTTGGGACTAAGGATACCCATCGCCAACCGGGGGGTGCATACGCTTCGAATGTTGTCCACTCGGCACTTTCGCTAGTAGTACACCCGTCCCAAACCCAATCGCTCGCCCATTAGGTCCCTCTCATTGGTGCATGCCCCCTTGGCTTACATCGTGATTGGCCTCTTGGGCGAAATTCGTCTGTTGAAGGCACTACCTCGACCGGGGCATGTGTTGGATCTGCGATAGAAGCGGTACCAAGCCAGGCGCAAATACTACCCATAGAAGCCTATCATAAACTACATGACATATTATTATTGCCTTATTGCCTTATTGCCTCATGATGTAATGTTAGTTATGTGTAACGAAATATGTGATTGTGTGTGACAAACAATGTTAGAAAACCAACGACCTTAAAAAAAAAATTGCCCAAACATTCATAAACCAATTGGCCAAAGAGTTATACCAAGATACGTGTTCCGCAAGCCCGAACGATCGCCACAAAAATAAGCGACGCTCGGGATGGCCTGTAACGAATCCCACAAATGCTGCACAACGCGTAAGGACGTTATTAGGCAAGCACGCTAAATCAAAGTCGCATAAACAAAAAAAATAGACGTGAACAGAAAACGAGAACCAACCAGGGATGCATTTTCAACGCCCCTGGCTGGGCGCCAATATTTCTCACGCCCTATGCTGGGCGCTGAAGTTGCTGCCTGGACTTTTGGTCAGGCGCAGCAGCCTCGGTGCCCGCGCAAAAAATATGTAGCAAAAATAAACCATTCGTAAAAATTGCTACAAGGGCGTATGAAAAGCACTCGATTCTTAAAGCGACTAAAAAAATATATAAATAACTCTTTGTGTTGTTGTTAGGCCTCCTACGACGACAATGCTCGGCGTCAAAACCGGGCATGCTAATAATTATGAATGTCACATGGGCAAAGATTTTCGAAAATATAAAGAGTTCAAAAGTGCACACATAGTAGTCCAAATATACTAGTCCGACTTAAGGGTAGTCATAAAATGTCTAAAAACCGACTCATGAAATAAACTAATGCGTCTCCTACTCCACAACAAAAATGCAGGGCCCCTGAATACCTACCCGTGATAGCCATCAAGGATCGTAATGGAAGAAGCATATCTCGAACATCTATTCCTAGAGGTCGCACAAACCCAAGAGATGTATGCTCTGGGACACGACCCTCTACGTCTCAAAGGCCACTCGCCTCAAAGAACCACGCTATGCCAAAAACGCCCCCCAACTCACATGCTTTCGGGCTATTGTTTGGGTTAGAAAGGAAAAAAGCAAGGAACGAAACAGAAATTATGGCATTAGCCCGTCAAGATGAATTGTTCGACCCTACTAAATTGATCGCTCCATCACCCTCAAGAGACGACCAAATCCAACGAGGGTGGCGCAAGACCTTCAAATGGACTAATGCTCGTGGGATGAAGTTGAAAATATCTGCGGGAGAGGGTCGAATGTACGAAGAATTAGAGTCTGAATCCGAATCCGAACCTAGCAAAATTGTAACCCCTCCCAAAAATAGTTTAGACCCGGAAATATCTACTCCGGGAGATCTTTTTGATGTAATGCTTCATGACTTTAATAAGATAAACAAAACTTTCGAGTATATGCCGCTTAAAAATCCGAGTAATAATGCAGAATGTCTCGCCACTAATGAGCACGAAAAGGAGCCAGAAGAGGAATATACCGAATTAATAAAAGCTGTAAGTGAACAAGAACTCAAAACTCCTATAATTGAGGACACAGAATCAGTAAATATCGGAACAGAGGAAAATCCTAAAATCATTAAAATTGGCCTCACCTTAACTCCCACTGAAAAAACCGATCTAATCTCCACTTTGCGGGAATTCGAGGGTGTCTTTGCTTGGTCCTACAAAGACATGCCAGGAATAGATCGAGATATTGCTGAGCATAAAATCCCGCTAGATCCCAAAATGACGCCAGTAAAACAAAAGCTACGGCGGCTCAAACCAGAGATAGCCTTGAGAATAAAAGAAGAAGTCACTAAACAATTAGACGCCGACTTCATAAAAGTCTCCAACTACCCAGAATGGGTGGCCAATATTGTCTCCGTAGCTAAAAAAGATGGACCAGTGCGAATGTGCGTAGACTTTCGAGACCTTAACAAAGCCAGTCCCAAAGATTACTTTCCTCTACCTCACATTGACATATTGGTAGAAAACACCGCAGAACACGCGCTTCTATCCTTTATGGATGGGTACGCAGGATATAACCAAATACTTATGGCAGAAGAAGACATGGAAAAAACAACCTTCATTACCCCTTGGGGTACATATTGCTACACTGTAATGCCTTTTGGTTTGAAAAATGCGGGTGCCACCTATCAAAGAACAGCCACTACGTTACTCCATGACATGATACACAAAGAAATCGAGGTCTATGTAGACGACATGATCGTCAAATCTAAAGACCAGCACGGTCACCTCCCGGCACTTAGAAAGTTCTTCACCGGAATCGTAAAATATAACATGAGACTAAATCCAGAAAAATGTGTGTTCGGGCTAACCTCTGGAAAATTACTAGGATATGTTGTTAGTACGCGGGGAATCGAGATTGACCCATCCAAGATTAAAGCCATTACCAAAATGCCCCCACCAAAAACTGAAAAACAGATAAGGGGCTTCCTAGGAAAGCTGCAATACATTAGTAGGTTCATTTCCAAGCTTACTATGACTTGCGAGCCAATATTCAAAAAATTAAGAAAAGAAGAAAAAGCCGAATGGGATGAACAATGCCAAATTGCCTTCGATAAAATCAAAGAATATCTAAGCAGACCACCCGTCCTTTCCCTGCCTTTGCCTGGAGTCCCTTTACGCCAATACCTAACCGTGACGGATACTGCAGCGGGAGCTATGCTCTCACAGTGTGTACATGGATCCGAGCGAGCCATTTACTACTTGAGCAAGAAGTTCATACAGTACGAGATGAGATATACAGAGCTTGAGAAAACATGCCTCGCCCTCGTTTGGGCGTCCAAAAAACTTAGACATTACCTATTGGCCCACACCGTTCATATAGTGTCACAACTGGACCCCTTAAAATATGTGTTCGAAAAGCCCGCCCTAAATGGTCGCCTGTCCAGGTGGCTAGTCATGCTCTCAGAGTTTGACCTAAAATTCATGCCAGAAAAAACAATCAAAGGAAGGGCGGTAGCCGAGTTTCTGGCCGAGCATGCTACGAACGAGGAAACCACGGAAGCTTACCTCCTCCCTGACGAGGAACTTCTGATGATACGAGACGACTATTGGACACTGTACTTTGATGGCGCGTCCAATCAGAAGGGATGCGGTGTCGAAGTCCTCCTAGTCAGTCCCGAAGGGGCCCATATACCAATTTCCGTCATACTTGACTTCGAGGCCACAAACAACGCCGCCGAATATGAAGCCTGCATAGTTGGGCTAGAGGCCGCAGTTAGCCTCAGAGTCAAGCATCTACAAGTCTTCGGGGATTCTTCCCTAATAATCAACCATATATCCAAAAGATGGAAGGTCCGAAGCACTAGTCTCTCAAAATATCAAGCTCACTTAGACCAAATAGTCGAGCAATTCGAAAAAATCGAGTATACGTACTTACCAAGAGATGACAACCAATTCGCGGATGCACTAGCAAAGCTAGATTCAATGCTCAACATCCCGAACGAATGGGACGGAATGACCCTTCGGGTCGAACAAAGAAAAGAGCCGGATCATTGTTGTGCCATAGACTACGAACCTGAAAACACCGAAGAAGAACCATGGTATACGGATATCCTTCGTTACAAAACAAGTGGGGAATTCCCCCTAAACACCTCCCCGCGAGCACAAAAGGCCCCACGCCTCCTCGCTTCACAATATAGCATAATCCTGGGGGAACTGTACAAATACACGCCGAATAAAATAAAGTTACTTTGTGTTCACCAAAACCAAGCCCAAATACTAAATGGAAGAATACCATAACGGCGTGTGTGGACCTCATATGAACGGTAAAATGCTATCCCGGAAAATATCTCGCTCAGGGTATTATTGGACCACCATGGAAACCGATTGCCATCACTTTGTGAAAACTTGCCCAAAATGCCAAATCTTCATTAACCTTAACCACTTACCTCCCTCAGAACTATACACCTTCACTTCCCCATGGCCCTTTTCTACCTGGGGTATAGATATAATCGGCAAGGTAACACCCACAAGCGTAGGGGGACACGAGTACGTCTTAGTCGCAATTGACTACTTCACTAAATGGGTAAAGGCAGTCTCCTATGCAAAATTAACGGCCAAACATGTCGCTCGATTCCTAAAAAAGAACATATTCTGTCGATACGGGGTCCCACATGAAATCATAAGCGACCAAGGTTCCCACTTCAGGGCCGAAGTCCAACACCTGCTCGAAAAATATCATGTCAAACATCATAAATCCTCTCTCTACAGGCCGCAAATGAACGGCGCGGTAGAGGCGGCCAACAAAAACATTAAAGTTATAATCGAAAAAATGGCCGAAAATTATAAGAATTGGCCTAACAAATTACACTTTGCATCATGGGGTTACCGAACCTCAATCCGCACCTCCATTTGAGGAACACCCTACTCCTTGGTATACGGAATGGAAGCAGTTCAACCGATCGAGTTGGAAATTCCCTCCCTCCGGATCGTCCTAGAAAGCAAGCTGCCCGAGGCCGATTGGGTTCAAGCTAGGTACGACGAGCTCGTCCTCTTAGACGAACGGAGGTTGAGAGCTTTACATCACGTGCAAGTGTATCAAAAACGCACCGCAAGGCAATTCAACAAAAGATTCAAACCTCGAAATATCAAAGAAGGCAATTTTGTGTTAAAAGAAGTCCGTGCACCTACTACGGACCCTCGAGGAAAATTCCGGCCTAATTGGACCTGACCATATTTTGTAAAGACCATCCTACCTGGCGGAGCGGTCCAACTAGCCGACATAGATGGAGCGGAATTCGCTAACCTCACGAATTTAGACCAATTGAAAAAGTACTATATTTAATGAAATTCAGTCTGGAGTTAAGGCATCTAATAATACACATAAGCAAACATTCTGCGCATTACTCTAAACAAAACGGCATAAAACACGCTAAAGTACAAAGGGCGAAGACCGAAGTTTCAGCGCCGTTATTTTCCACGCCCAGGCCTAGGCGCCTAAGTTTTCAACGCCCATCTTGGGCATCATTCCCTCTTGCCACCAACTCTCCCGCTTATACAAGTGTTCGTACTCCTTTGATGGATCATCAAAAGAACCACGAACACTTGGGGGGGTAGCAGATGTGTAATGAACACCCCTTTCAAAAAAAACATATAGCTAGAACTACGCACGACCTGATTCTGACAAGATACGTAGGCAATCCTTATGGATTCGGTCCAATTAAAAAATTAAATAATAATAAAGTCATGGAACACATCAAGAGGAAAGGATATTACAAAGGGCACTATACCCTAACCCATGCACGGGCAAGGCCAAATAGAACGAAAAGCGAAGCCACAAGAGTTTTCAGGAGTAAGCCCAATAAAGGAGTATGGCACGAGTCGGCAAAAAACGAAAACCCCAAATACAGACATAAGGAAAACATGCATATGTAATACCCCAAGTAGTCGGCTAGTGTGCACTCTTGTATGAACTCATTTTTATATATGGAATTCTTTCTTTTTTTTCAAAATTCGTCGTTGGTTTAGAAAGCTAGTACTGCTATCATATGTCGAGGCCTCATAGCAAAGCCCATGGAAGGCTCAAAACATTCTTGCACCATGAATTCGCAAAAATAAATAAAATATACATACACGCGAAATACAAGAATGAATAAATACAAAAGAGGAGGCAAGCCTAAGACTCGTCATCGGCTACATGTCTCCAAGCCTCGCCGATCCATCCGCTCCACTCCCCGTCATATGAGGACCCCCAGCCAGAATCGCCCCAAAAATGAGGCTGTGGCTGCAACTCGGGGCTAGGCTCTCGAGCCACCGACACGGAACGTCGCCTACGCTCTGGCTCGGACCTCTCCCCGGAAGGACTCAACCCCACATCAGAACGGCAATGCCGCAGGGGCGAGTGTCGTGCTCTCTTTGTCTCCCCAGGACCGCGTCCCCCGCCCGATGGTCCTGCGTCGTCGGCCCCGGCTCGTCCGGTCCCCGTCTGCAAAAGAAGAAGGAAAGTGAGCGACGGAAAGCCAAATAAAAGGTACAGATCAAAAGAAAAAACGGCACATTACCCGAGTGGAG
The DNA here is from genome assembly GCF_020520425.1 of Spinacia oleracea. Lineage (NCBI taxonomy): Eukaryota > Viridiplantae > Streptophyta > Magnoliopsida > Caryophyllales > Amaranthaceae > Spinacia > Spinacia oleracea. Next base: position 60,994,882 of record NC_079490.1, on the reverse strand, counting down.
TGGGGGCTCCTGCAAGAAAGTGCAGATCGAACTTCAACCGGTTGATCACCCCCACCATCGCATTGGCCGTGCGGGCCGGAACCTGAAACATGAATGTTAGTAACAAAAAGAAAAACAAAGGTTATAAGAAGGATGCATAAATAAAAGGTGCATACCGCCTGTACTCCCTCAGGGAGCGGAGCATGGAAAACCCGGCCTTCCGGGACAGTCTCCACAATCTCGGATCCACTCTCCCCGATATACGAGATCCGAGCATCGGGAAGCACCCATCCCCCTAACGAAGGGTCAGGAACATCCTGCACAAAACATAGTAAACATAAACGCATGGGCACGAACATGAAGACACTGAGAGAAATCAATAAGGAAAAAGAGTAACTTACAGCGCCGGGCTCCGGGAGATGAAGAGAATCCTAGATGAACTGATGATAGCTAGCTCCCGCTATCACCAACTCCGTCGCCGGCACGCCAGTCCTCGAATGGGCCCTCCACGCCTCACCTATCGAACGAGTAGAAAGCATGGTCGCAGGTGGAGGCTGAGGCACCGAAAAAACCCCGACAGTCTGCATACGTACCCGCCCCCCCAGGTACCAGACAGGGTCGCGACAGCCCACGAACAAAGCCCGCATCTGGCTCAGGGCATAGCTATCCCTGACCGAAGCATAAGCACCCCTGAAGGAGAGCCATGGGGTCCAGACCACCTGTTTTGTGAATACAGACACGATCAGGTCTCGCACATAGAAATAAAATTGACGAAATACGAGATAAAGGATAAGGTGCTGCACATGCTCAGGGTTCCCGTCCCGGATGAGATCCCACACGGTACCGGGCGGTGGATGCGCCGTCAGCTTCTTCTTCCAACCCCAACGACGACCGGCAGGGTACTCCAAAGGCCTCTGCCCCTTTCGGGGAGCCAGCCAAGGCAAGTGCTCAAAGGCCCACAGCTGTAAAAGAAAAATAATAATAATACATCAGAAAAAAGCCCATAAAGGCAAGAAAACAAAAGAAGGGCTAGGCACACACCTCGATCAAACGCGGCACTCCCGGCAATGCAATGACAAAGTGATGCCTACGCGGCTCCGAGTCTCGCACCGCCAAGCTCATCTAGCCTATGAGCGTCGCATAACCCAAATCACCCCAGCAATAGTCGCCCAACGCAGACACGTCCTCCACCAGGCCTATCCATCTCGGGTCAAAAGTGTCAGTAGGACCCGACAGAAAAGTGGAAGTGATGAAATGGAGGTAGAACAGTCGAGCCTGTCTCAAAGACGACTCCTCCACCCCACGCTCCAAGGCCCATATCAGGTCAGCAAAGGTATCCCACGGGGCTGGTATGAAGGCAATCTCGTACGCAGCCACGAGCCCAGGAGCCTGGTACACTCAACAACAGTCGGCGGTGGGCCATCCGACCTCAGGCGAACGGGGTTCCCTGTAAAGGTCAAGCCCGTCAAAGCCGTGTAGTCCTCGGGAGTGACCGTCATCTCACCCCAAGGAAAGTGAAAAGTGTTGGTGGTATCCCACCATGACCTCATGAATGATCGTAGAAAAGATAGGGAGATGTTGAGTCGCAGTATCTCCCAGAAAGTCTCAACCACCGGAAACAACGAGCTCGCCCTCACCAAAGCCTGGGCGTCCGAGCTCAGGTAAACGAAAACAGTCTCGCTCGTCACTGCACCGTAGCCGCGAACTGTGGTGTCCCTCCTCGCGTGAAGGCGGGTAGTCAGGTGATGCTCCAGGTTGTAGTGCAGGTCCCGACCGTCGTAGTGCTCAGGACCCACCCATAGGGGTCCCGCGCCAGTGGACTGACGCGTCATGCCACGCTCCTCGTGGCCGCCAGAGGGAGGTGACAACTCGTCAGACATACTGATCAACAATATAACAAGGCATTATACCTTTGACAAAATCGGTACTCACACCGATCCCTAAAAAGAGTGCATTTCACTCATGAAATGGAGTCATACAATTTTTGTTCCCTAAAAACATGATACTGAGTTCATACTTAGCAAAAATTCCCTAAGTAAAAATTAACTCCAGCAAAATCAAAATTCTTCCATGATTAGTCACCCATGAATTATGAGGAACGCAAGCAATATACCAAGAACACCTACATTGCAAGAAAATACTAGAATCGTAGGTATACTTGGGGGCTAGTATAAACATGCCCAAAATCAACAAAAACCAAACGTACTTGCGAAAATCAACATGCACAAACTGATTAACATGTCATATAGAACATTTCCAACTATCTAATTGAAGGAGAGGGGCACAAAATCAAAAACCCCCAAATCAATGTCATGCACAAAAATACTTGACAAAAATACTGAAATTGAAAAGAAAAGCTCAAAATTACTGAAAATTACTTACATTGGGAAGATTAGGAAGTGATTTGGAGTGGAATTCGTGAAGAAAAGTGAAGAAAACGAGCAAAAATCAGTAGAATGAAGTGAAGAAGCGAGGACGAAAATGGTGGAAATGGGAAAGGAGGGAGACGGTCTGCGTCATTTAAGGACGAGTTTCCTCTTTGCATTTTCAACGCCCAGCCCTGCGCGTTAGAAATTCTGGCGCCCAGAGTTGGGCGCTGAAAATGCTTCCTAGAAAGCGAATATTCACTATCGGGCACGTGCGATTCCCCTATTTGTGCAAGATATCCGTTATCTTGATGTTTCTTTCCCAAAGTAAAAAACGGTATTTAAAAATATAAAAATAAAAATAATAATATCGTTAACAAAAATATACACAGTGTGGGCCCACTCATAGGACACACCTAATCAGGAAATATTGCGACCAACCAACAGATTGTAATCACAAAGCCCTTCTACATAGGCAAAATGAAAAGAAAGTAAGAAATTCAAAATGGGCTCGCCCACCTTCAACGGGCGGGGTCTGCGTCACTAGCCGCGCAGGTCCTCAGTTTTCGAAAAATAAAGTCTTCAAATTTAAAATAGGCTCGCCATCTTCAGCCGGCGGGGTCTACGTCACAAACCACGTAGGTCCTTATTTTCAAAAAGCACAAACAAAATTCAAAACAGATTCGTCCACTTCTATCGGACGGGGCGTCCACCCTCAACGGACAGGCTCGCCATCTTCAGCTGGCGGGTTCTACGTCACAAACCGCGTAGGTCCTTATTTTTAAAACATCAAAACAGATTCGTCCACTTCTATCGGACGGGGCGTCCACCCTCAACGGACAGGCTCGCCATCTTCAGCTGGCGTGGTCTGCGTCACTAACCGCGCAGGTCCTTAGTCGCTGCAGCGATAACTTTTTCTGGTTTTCCCTTTTTTCCAAAAATTAAAGGATTGGTTTTCCGTTTTTCCAAAAAAGAACGATGTGTTGGATTTTCCTTCGTTTTACGTCCCATAAAAACAAGGGGGTTTTCTCGTTTAGCTAACCCTAAAAATGAGAATCTTTAAAAACATTTTTACCTCGTGATTGGGCTTGGCCAGGCCCAATTACACTTTATAGCTTTGATTTCGAAAACATCTGTAGCTACTCCCAATGACAAAGTGAGGGAGTTTCTACATCTCTTTAGATACTTCCAATGACAAAGTGAGGGAGTTTCTATACTATCCGTTGACAAATCCCAATGACACGTGAGGGATATGTCGACACTTCAAGTGATGACCCTTAAGTCAAATGTTATCACTCGGGGGCTCGTGAGACCCTCGCAAAAGCAGGTTACCATGACTTGTGTGGCGCACTCCGTCTAATACTTTGACCATCGTCTTATTCCAAGACTCAGTCAAAGTGGGGGCTAACTGTAGACACCTACTTTTGTCCCCATTCCCGAAAGCGAAGGTTCGATGATGAGAACATAAATCTCCACTTGACAACGCATCTCCTATAAAATAACGAATCTCAATTCCCCTTTTCATTTCACCCGAAACCTGCTATTTATAGAAACCTGCTATTTATGAAAACCTGCTAAAAATAGTAACTGCCGTAATGGGTAGTTGTTAAAAGTGGCAAGTCATAAAAGATAGAAACCTGTCAGAATTAGGTGTTGCACTCCAACATAAATCCTAAATGAGATAGAAATTGCGAGAGAACCCTATTCCTAATACGATTCGAAAATAAGAGTTACGTATTAATTAAAATCCTAACAAGCCTAGAGTTCGTAACGGGCCTAGATGCTTTCCATCATAAAATTAATACGCACTAAAAGACTCGATTAAAATCTCATACACTCCGGATTCTAAGAATCCTAATCTGACAAAGAAATGGCCCATACCCTATTTTCAACGCCTGGCTCTGGGCGCCGAAATCTTCTGCGCTCAGCCCTCGGCGCTGAAAATACCTGGGACATGTTCTTTCCTAATTCCTCGTGGATTAGAGTTCTACAATTCTATCTTTCCACGAACTCTTTTCTATAAATAGGGCCATAAGTTCGACGTGAAGGGAACAACACACAATTATTATTCTGAGTATTGACTCTAAACCCCTAAGCCTAAGCCTCACGCTGCAAAACTGATCACGCGTTCTGTCGCAATCGATCCATAAATCGAACAGAACGTATCCTGTCCCATAACTTGAGATTCGTTAAATAAAAGGAGAAATAGCAAAGTCAAAGTGGTTAGTTTTCTGAGAACCGTGACGCACCTCTCAAGGGTGCATCGTAATGTGTCCCTTTTCCATGATTTAATTGCTTTCCTCGCCCTTGTATGAACTGTTAAACTAATTAAAACTGATTGTTCTATCACGCCTAATAAAGATAATATGTTGGGAAATTGGATTATCATGCTAGGTCCCTTAAAACAATCTAAATCAGATAATCGCGTTCGATCCAGTACTATATGTTGCATATTGTTAAAATCAACTCAGATTAGTTTAAAAGTTAACGCATATCCCTTTAATTATTTATGCTGAGCTAGTAAGGATATCCTGCCTCTGGAGTTATTGAAGAGCGAGTACTCCTCTCGGTAGTTACAGTCCCCCGAACCCTCAATCTCTACCTTGCGGGTGTATGTTGAGAGATCCCCACACTAGGGATCACAAGGGAACCTACGACCGTCGTGGTCAAACATAATTGCACTCCCTTTATGTCACGATAACCGGGTTTTGTCAGTTTTTCTCATTGTCGTTAAAAAATGAATGGCGACTCCTATATTACTAGTCAATTGGGTGTAAACTCACAGGAAATCCAATTACACTTGATTTGACAAAAAGAAACGTCACACCCACGAGGGTCAAGGTCACGCATTAGCCTCGTGCTTTTTCGACCCCCTCACAACCCTTCCCTTGATGGTACTTGCAATGGGCTCCCGGATCCCAGCTTTTGGACCTCTTGTCAAGTGGAGGATCGGGTGTTGGGCCGATTGGTGTTATGACTTGTTTCTCAACCAACCGATCGAATGCCTCGCGGTAGGACATCCCGAGGTTTGTAAAGACCCTTTGTGGTCTGCCTTGATAGTTGCGTTGGTTAGCATTGCTCTTGAAGTTGTTTGACTTTGGACCTTGAGGAGCCTCTAGGGCGTTGACCTCATGAACTTTGTGTGTTTCTTCAGGTCTCTTTCCCTTCCACTTTTCAGCTTGTGGAGCCGGGGCTGTAGGTGTTTTCATCAGGTCATCTTCTATGTCGACCTCGATGTTGTACGTTCTCTTGAAGCTTTCCAAGCCTAGGTACTTGATGTGAGTATTGTATTTCGAAAGAAGACCAGCTATAAAGATCTTGACTAGCTCTCTCTCGGAAGGTCGGGTCACCATCTGGGATGCCAATTCTCTTCACCGGTTGAGGTAAGTAGTGAAGCCTTCCTGAGGCCCTTGCCTGAGAACCTCTAACTCCCTTAGAGTGGTTTGATGTTGGATGTTGGGTTGATATAGCTCCATGAATGCTTGAGCGACTTCTTCCCATGTACATGTTTGATGTTCCTTGAGTGAATAGTACCATTTCTGGAAGACTGGTTCCAGAGACATGCGGAAAACCACAGGGTATAGCTCAAGTTCGACCCCCTTGATGGCCATTGTAGCTCTGAAGTTCTTGAGGTGGTATTTAGGATTGTCGGTGGACTTGAACTTTGGAATATCATTGGCGGAGAATTTGTCTGGCAGATTCGCCTTCCCCTTGAGGTTATTTTCCATTGAGGTGTCAAAGTAGTTCTCTTGATTAGTGACCTTACTGACCAGACTCTCGATCTTCTTGGTTAAGTCATTAGTAGGCGCGCCCTGTTCCACAACACCCAGTCGGTTGCTTATGTTTTCCACATTGGCGCTGAGGCTAGTGAAAGCTGCTAGGAGTTGAGTGAGTTGATCGGAGGCAGACATTGGGACTGATTCTTGAAAGGGACTGGAATTTTGATTTGTAGGAGATGAACTGGCTGCTCGTTCGATGCCAGCTATGAGGGAGGCTAGGGCTGATGGATTTCTTTTCAACCTCTCTCCTCTTCGGCGAAACCACATGATCCTCGGACTCCTATTTAGGACATACCATATGATTTAGAACTTGGACTCCCCGACACATGATATGATATGCATGCAATGAATGAGACCTAGACTTGACTCTAAGCGCCACTCCGAAGATTCGGGATTTTGGATTTTGTATTTGTACTCCGGATTTGCAACCCGTTGGAAGTGTTTGAGAGGAGCCTTCATTCTTTTGTGGAAGTTGACTCTTTGTACTAGAACTTGGAATGTCGAAAGAATATTTCGACCTATTGGACCTTGGACTATTTTAGGGGAATTTCAACCCATTGAAAATTTCGAAATTGGACTTGTACTAGGAGATTGAATTTTGTATTATTTCAAGGAAATTTCAACCCGTCAATATTTTAGGGGAATTTCAACCCGTCGGACTTGGAATATTTGAAGGGAATTTCAACCCGATTGAAAAGGAATTGATTTTGTATTATTTCAAGGGAATTTCAACCCGTCAATATTTTAGGGGAATTTCAACCCATTGATAGGACTTGGAATATTTGAAGGGAATTTCAACCCGAGAATAGGATGCGAAATTTGAACTTGAACTATTTCAGGGGATTTTCAACCCATTGGAGAATTGGAACTTGTATTATTTCAGGGGATTTTCAACCCATTGGAAGTATTTTGAGGGATCGAATTTGTATTATTTCAGGGGAGTTTCAACCCATTTGACAATTGGACTTGTATTATTTTAGGGGATTTTCAACCCATTGATAGAAGGTGGAACTTGAATTTGTATTATGGATTTTCAACCCATTGAATAGGAATTTGAATTTGTACTATTTCAGGGGATTTTCAACCCATTGGAAATGTTTTGGAATTTTGAATTGAGAGCAACGGAAGGCAAGGATTCGCAGCTCGAAAATGAGTTTGAAGTTGGAATTTGATTCGAAGTTTGAACTTTGAACTGGAAAGGACGCACTTTTGTATATGGAATGTGAGGCTTTGAATATGGAAAATCTGGCATTATGCCGCCATGAATTTGAGACATTGAATTTTGGAATTTGAAAGTCCGGCATTATGTCGCCGTGGACTTGGAATTTTGAAGTGTTTGAAAATGAGATTGAATGAGGGAGATTATTCCATCATGGATTTGGAATCGGAAAGTTTGGCACATAGGACTTGAGATTTGAGGGTTTGGAATTTTTGAACTTCGAACTTGAGGTTTGAAATGTGGAATGGAAAAGTCGGCATTACGACGGTATGAATTTGGAACTTGAAACTTTGAGCATAGGACTTTGAAACTAGAAAGATTGCCATGGGATTTGAGGTTTGAAAGTTGGAGTTGAAAAGGTTGGCATTACGCCGGTCATGAGTTTAGACATTTGAACTTGAGGTTTTGAGATTGGGAACTCGAACTTGAGGTTTGAAGACTTGAATGTTTGAACTAGAAAATCCGGCATGACGCCGTTGGATTTGAGCTTTGAACTTGGAATTTGAAATTTTGACTTGAAAATCCGTCATTATGACGCCGTTGGATTTGAGTTTTGAACTTGAAATAGGAGTTTTGACTAGAAAATCCGGCATTATGGCGCCGTTGGATTGGGTCTTGACTTGAAACTCAAAACTTTGAAATTTGAATTGGAAAATCCGGCATGATGACGCCGTTGGATTTGGACTTGAAAATTGAGGTTTGGATTAGAAGATTTGGACTTGAAACTCGAAATTTGGACTAGAAAATCCGGCATTATGACGCCGTTGGATTTGAGTTTTGAACTTGGAATTTGAAATTTTGAGGTTTTGAAATGGAAGATCCGGAATTATGACGCCGTTGGATTTGAACTTGAATTTGAAATTTGAGATTTGAAATGGAAAATCCGGCATTATGACGCCATTGGATTTGGACTTGAATTTGAAATTTGAGGTTTGAAATGGAAAATTCGGCATTATGACGCCGTTGGATTTGGACTTGGATTTTAAATTTGAAATTTGGAATTTGGACTAGAAAATCCGGCATTATGACGCCGTTGGATTGAATTTTGAATTTGGCATTTGTGCGTGAGGCGTGTTTGAGGGTTTTGAATCAAATGGAGTGGCACTCCTAAAAGACCATAAATCGGCGATTTAGATGCATGAGGTTTGAATGATGCTCCTAGGGGTTTGGTTTTCTAGTTGGAGGCTAATTTGGTTTTGGCAAGCTAGAACTCGAGGTTAGCCATTCACGCGTGCAAAGACGCCCACACAATGCACAAATAGCACGTTGTCACACTAACATGAATATGAATGTGACATGCAAAGTTCTCAACCTAAGGTCGGTCTAAGTTTTTGTATGATGCAAGTGGTCGGCTTTGGGTGTCAAAAGGTACTCGACTAAGAGACGGATCCTGCGACAACTTGCACATCCGCCTAAGGGACGTGTGTGTCGGCAGACGGCCTCCATACTTGACATCGGGAATGTCAAGCAAATGTCAAGTGTCGGTAGGCGCGGAAATGGTCACACACTTTGGTCGGGAACCGTATGGCGAGTCACCATTTCGTTGCCCCCGGGGCTAGCCCGAATGTAGAACACATCCGTTTGGGCAAGGTAGAAATTCATTTTCCACAATATGGTTTTTGAAAAATGTATGAAATGCCTACAAATTGAAATTCGAAATCGTACTTGAATTTGTATTTGTAAAGCTCGTTTTTCGGCATTCGTTCACGAGGTTTGGGAGCGTCCTTCCAGATTCAAAAATAGACTAACTCCCAACACGAAAAGTTGAGCAAAAGTGGGCGACAAGCCACTATGAGCCACTGTCCTGGATGCAGGCAGCGCCGGTGGGCGCAGGTGGCTGCGCCTGGGGCCAATGCTGGCATCCAGTACTTAAGCAGATCAGTGGCTTGCTGCTCGAAATCTGCTCGCATTTTCGAAATTGAAATTAGTAAAGTCCCCAGTTGAGTCGCCAGAATTATAGGGGGTGTTTTTGCGTATGTATTGCAATTCCCTACAAGGGGGCAGATTTTTAGAAAACCATTGTATTTTTGTACCTCGAAGGAGTCGCCACCAAACGTTATTTAAAGTCTCGTTTGGAAAGACTGCAAGTGAATCTATTTTGGATAAGGCTTTGAATCCTCGAAACGGATGGGTGAGATCCGGGCACGGGAACGAGATGCTTATTCCGCGAGCTTTAGAAATTATTCTAGTACGTGACATAGCATTTTCGAAAATATACCCTAGATTAGACTATGTGGGTTTGAAATTTAGAGCAAATAGAATTTCTAATTGTATGGTGGTCACTTTGCTTTAAAGGTAATTTAAAGGAACCTAAGGCCGGTTTGTCCAAGAAATTATCTTCGTTAAGCGTGATGTAAACTTGCATTTTGTTGTATTTAGCATGTACGTTGATGAAAGCAATAAAGAAAATAAAGCAACATCACAATTGTAAATGAGTGCGGAATTAGTAAATATAAGACCCCCTAGAAAAGGACTAGGGAGTAGGTCCACATTGCCTAGAAGGACTAGGCAATTAAAGTTGCATAATTGAAAGTGCGGAATTGAAAGTGCGATATTGAAATTGCGGAATTGAAAGTGCAATATTGAAATTGCGGTATTGAAAGGTGCATAATTGAAATTGCAATATTGAAAGGTGCATAATCGAAATTGCAATATTGAAATTCGTACTTGGGCACATGAGATTCGAACGCTAAGCGACTCCTTAAAAATAAGTGCGCCCGACACGAATTCAAAGCCAAAAATCTCAACTTGGGAGAAGTTGCTCACCCCAAAGTATCTTAGATTTTGCATATAGAACTTGAACTTGAAAGTTTGAATCTTGAAATATTGAACTTTAAATAATTGAACTTGAACTTGAAATATTGAAACTTAAGAGACTTGAATCTCAAAGATCGGGCCTTTTAATATTGAAAAGGTTACATCTTTGATATGCTCTTACTTTGAAAGGATCCTAGTTTAGGGAAGTAGTCATGAGCAACCCTAAACATTGTGGGATCTTGAAATTTGAAAACTTGAACTTGTATATTGAAAATGGAGTCTTGAATCTCAAAAGACTACACCTTTAAAGGTAGAAAGGTGTCATCTATGATTACTCCATACTTGAAAGTGATTTTAGTTCAAAGAGGTGATTGCAAGCAACTTTGAACATCCTTGAATCTTGAAAGTTTGCATTTTGTATTTTGAAAAGTTTGGATTTTGAAAAGATGTATGATTGTTGCAAGTGACATTTTTAGTAATAAAAATGCCAACTTGCTAATCATTTTTGAAGTAGGAAAATCATAGAAACTTGTTTGGATATTGTGGGATTCAAAATTACCTATTTAGGTTTAGGCAAAAATTCCTATTAGAGCTCCCAATTGCTTAGAACTTGAAGTTTGTATGTGTTTTTGAAGGATTTTTGGACTTGAATTTGAGGCGTAATTTTTGTATTACGACGTTGTATATTGAAGTTGCCTCCCATAATGCTGTGAATTAGGGGGTTTTTATAGGAAAAGAGGCTGCTAAATGCCAGCCATCGCCAGCGCAGCACGCAGCTGGCAGCGGTGGGCTCTGGTGACGTGGCATGAATGCCGCCAAAAAGGACGGAAAGATGTTGTCCTTGATTTGTCTTGTATGGGAGTAACCTCGTACGAATAGTACGATGCTTGGAACGTAGTTCTTTCTTGGAGGTTAAGACTTGATTTTGCGTAAAAAAACAAGCCATTGCTGGTTTTGAATTCCGGTTGTACGAGGCGGGGCCCGGCTTGCTCGGTTTTGTGGGTCGGCGCCCGAATTTGACTTGCCTTATATGATTTTGAGTGGAAAAGGCCTAGTAAAACCAATGGAATAGTCTACTAGATGAGATTGTACTTGGATTTTGGAATTTATTTTTGAAGATTGTATTTTGTACCGAGTTCCGTGAGGGGAACGACCTCGGGGATTGGACTTTGGATCTTGTATTTTGGAGATGTTCTTAGCAATTGGGATTTCCGCACGGAGTTATTCCAACTGCCTAGTAATGATAATTGTATCGTCATCATCCCAGAGGGGAGACACAAATTAGGTGTCTACACTCCCCAAGTTCTTCAGATAGCGAGGTAGCTAGGCGGCCTCCCCCTATGATTCATGGGAGAAAGGACTCTGACCTACTGCCGTCAGAAATATTCCCTAGTGGAAAATGGCTTCGATATTTGGCTGAGCAGAGTCGCGAATTTGCTAGTTCCTTATTCTTACCGCGTGACTTTAGCTTCAAGTGTCTTACTGAGCGGAGCACGGTTGATCGCCTGTCCCCTAGCGAGATTGTTGTATATACTGCTACTTTTAGATTAGGGCTTAGGTTTCCTCTTTATCCCTTGGTCCTTGACATTCTTGGGGGATATGACATTGGTGTGGCCTAGTTGACGCCTAATACCTAGGTCAACATTTTTGGATTTATAGCCAAGTGTGAGCTGAACGGTATTACCCCTTCATTTCCTGCTTTTACCAGGTTGGTGTATATTGTCCGTTCTACCACGCAGGGATGGTTCACCCTTTATAGCACAAAGTCTTTGAAGACGGTGGTAAGAAAGTCTTCGAGTTGGTTCTGGTGGAGGACCAAGTGGTATATGTGCTTATAAGTCGAGAGATAGCTCTTTGTGTGTTATCCCTTAGTTTTTAAAATGGTTATTTTTTGTCTTTTGCCTTATTGCCTTTTAAATGATTTATACAGAATTATCCATGAGTCAATTACCACCTGAGGATAAGGGAGTCATGGCTATTCTTGAGTGGTTATCGTAGGTGTATGACAACGAGGTTCTTCGTGCCAATGCGGCTAAGAAGAAAGAGTCCTCGAAGAAGAGTGGGGACGCTATCCCGAGCAAACCTCAGAAGGTATGAATTTAACACTTGTTTTATTTCTCGCGTCTTTTGACTAATACAGTTTGATATAGTATTTCCTTTTTTAGGACTCCTCAATTTCTGCTACTCCCTCCAAACGTCAGGCTCCTCCTATGGAGAATCCTCAATCAAAGCGACCCATTTTCCGAAATTTGAGGAGAGTGGGCTCGTCGAAGTGGCGGCGCCCAAGGCTTCTCCAGCAGTTGCTCCTAAGAAAATTCAGGAGCACCACCGAACGATAGTGTATCTAGTGGAGAGTTTCCCCTCCCTTGAAAAAGGGGAACCTCAAGGTTAAGGAGGTGGCTGCCGCCGACCAGGTTGTAGGTGGTGCTTCTGGTTTGAGACACCCACATATTTTGAGGTGGACGCTAGGCGTGCTTCGCAATATGAAGGGATTCCCACTCCCGAAGAGAACAAGGCGAATACTTCTCCCCCGTCCGCTGTTCAGGTAGAGCCTTCTAGTGAGTCTTTCATCGTGCGTAGATATTTTAAGATGTCTTGCTGAATTCATAATCTCATTTCTTCATTTGTAAAGGTGGATTTGATCCTCGAGGGACTAGGAGAGTAGAAGTGGTTGCGATACCTCATTCTGGCGGTTTCTCTTCATCGGAAAAGGCCAAGATCCTCTCTTCTGTGTATGCTTCCATTCCTCGGGAATATGTGGAATCCATTCCTTGCATTTCAGACGCTCTCTTTGGAGCCATACAGTCCTTGGTGATGGACGCAAGTGGCTAATTTCTTTTTTCGTCTATTTTCACTTTTCTAAATCTGTTCTAACAGACGCCATCAATTTTAAGCGGGTCATTAGGTTTGAGCAAGCCAGGAGGTACCGTGTTGACATGCATCTTGAAATGCTGAAGCACCAGGACCAAATCGTCAACAATGAAAAGTATGCTGCTATAAAGGGTAAAGAGATCAAGGAGGACTTGCAGGAAACTACCAATGCTAAGGCGACTGCACTACTTCTTGCTGAGTCTAATGCCGAAAACTATGAGACTAAGCTCAAGGAGCACAAGGGGGGGATCACTAAGCTCAGGATTGATTATTTCGAGGTCACTCTTCGAGTTGCTGAGTTGGCAAAGATGGTGGAAGCTCTTGAGTTGGAAGTGAAGGAGGCCCAACAGGAGGTAGACGCCATTAAGCACGAGGCGGCTAGCTCTTTTAAGCAGGGTGAGGAGGCCGTCATGGAGGGTGCCCGGCGAGCGTGGGACCAGGAGATGGAGGGTGCAGACTTCTAGTGGTTTTGAGCACGAGTTACCCATCAGATGGCTGTGCTTGCTGCCCAGCATCTTAGGGTGGAACCCCCCTTGTTTCACTTTAATGGTGAGGAGGAGGAGGTAGAGTCTCTTCCTAACCAAGACGTCCAAGATGGCAATTTGGCCGCTCCTAGATCTTCAGTTGCTGCAACTTTGTTTGTTTTAAGTTTGTTTTTGCGCTGTGAGCGCATATATTAACATTTTGTGCCTGCTGAGCACTTCTATTTTGTTTTTGAATAATTAATTTTCAATAATTTCTATGCCCTGGTGGCATTGGATCAACGCGTCTGTCTTTATGGACTCCTTCACTAAGGTATGCTCTGTTTTGATAATTTCTATGTCGTGGTGGCATTTACTCAACGCGTCTGTCTTTATAGACAGTTTCGTTAGGGTGTGCCCTGTTTTGATGACGTGCATGTCTATGTTTTGACTTGAGTATTTCAACCAATATACTTGCCCCTAGAATGGTACGTCAACTTGTCCCACTATTGTTTTCAGAGGGTTTTTATATTGGTAGACGTCCGGAGACTTGTTGTCCGGACTCTCTTTGTAAGTATTCCATCTTGTTTTTGGTTAAGTATGACCAGTAAGGTCGTGTTTGAATGGTAACCCATGTGTTTAGGTGATTGATGAGCGACATTTATGTCACTCTTAGCTTAGGATTTTAGTTCAATTTATTAGCATTTTATTATTATTTTCGCTTAGTTTTATCGTTTTTAGTTCGTTTATCGCATTTTTGCATTAATCGTAATATTTTCTCGTCTTGCGTAGATTTTAGTCGTTTTTGCTTAAAACGTGCCTTTTGTGCGCATTCTCGTTGCGTAAGGGTCGCTTTGAGCATTGACGTGTTTATATTGTGTCATTATGCTTGACGATGTTTAAAATGATTTTTACGATTTGCAAAAGTGCAATACGAATTAATAAACATGCTATGCGATTTAATAAGTGTGCTAGGCGATTTCGATAACATTGACTATTCGTTATTTGTTAAATTGCAGCGACGAGCTTCTATGTGCAGCGACGAAGCAATCCACTTGGTTGCTGCCCTCAAAGTGCACGAACAGCCACAGTAAAGCAAGCAGAATAGCAGCACGCAAAACAGCCCCGCATCATCACAACAACGGCAGCGCATGAGTTGCTGTTCACTTGCCTTTGTTGCAGCCTCAAGAGCTCCCTTGCATTACCTTGATAGCAGCCACAACCTAGCAGCTATGCACGAGTGACACTACAGTAGCACACGAGCAGAATAGCAGCTATGCCACAGCAGAACAACACAACAACGGCACGAGCAGAACTGCCACTCTACAGCGCTATTCGGTCGCACAGGAGGGTTGTGCGGTTGAACAAGACCTGCTGTGCGATCGTGGTACAGAGCTCGAGCGCACAAATCAGCCTTTTGAAGTCAGTAGTTGTTGCTTATGTTTGTGCGACCGAACAGGTTTATGTGCGACCGAACAGGTTTATGTGCGACCGAACAAGTAAGTATAGGTGTGCGACAGAACATAGCCTCTATTCGATCGCACAGTTGCGCGGGTTTGAAGTTATAAAAAGAAATTCGCAGCATTGTTCGAACAATGAGATTTTCACGTAATTAGTTAGTTTCATTTTTTTAGGATTTTTCATAATTAGAATTCTAGAGAGAGAATTAGATTAGGGCTTAGATTAGAGCTTAAGATTAGGATTCTTAGCTTCAAATTCTTCAATTCTTAGTGGATTCAAACTCTAAATTTCAGATTTCTTTTCTCTTTCATTTGAGTTTTGTTCTTCAATTTTGTTCTTCAATTTTGATGCAATTTCAACAATTCAAGGTATAATTCTACTTTTTTCTTTAATTTGTTCTTTCATTCTTTAATTGCTTCATTAATTTCGTTTAAGCTTTGATTTCATTGTTGAATTCTAGAATTAGTTTTATATTTTGAATTTTCTTCATTTTTCCCCCAATTTTGATATTTGAATTTTCTGATTTTTGTTGATTCAATTTGTTTCATTAATTCAATTAGTTTCATGATTAGGATTAGTTTTAGTTTAATCTTGATATTAATCATGCTTATTGAGTAGTTCATAGTCTAGAGATTTAGGTTGAAGCTTTGGGAATGAATTTGGGGAAATTATAGGGAAATCCATATTGATGTTGTAATTAAATTTGATTTGATGATAAGATTTCCATGACTAATGAATTATTAGTTGCAAATGCTAGTTTAATTAGAATTGATCGGAGTGTGTCATCTTGATTTGGCAACAGATTGTGAGTCTCTATGATGCATGTGAAAAGTAGGTCTCAATTGCGAGTTGTCTAGTCCTAGGATCATGCGAGAGCTTTTCTTAGTCTAGAGGACTTAGCGTGCTCTATCCGAGAGGTGGCGAGCTCGTCAATAGTAGCTTTTCCCCTATATGTCAAGTCATTGCATAATCAGTGTGTGTTGACCTTTGTCTTTCTCCTAATTCAACTTCCATTGCCGATTCCCGAAATCTCTAGAATTTCTTTACTTCTTCTATTTCATACTTTTCTTGATTTCATTAGATTCATACAAAAACTCATTTCCATTCGAACTAGCTTTTGGACATATTAGATTGAAAAGTCAAACATATTTATTCTTTTGGGACGATTCCTATGCTTGCCGCTATAGTCAATATAGCCGGTTAGTTAGGTGTTTACTAATTTTGTTTGATAAAGGTGTATTCATTCAACGACGGAAAATACCTATATCAGTGATCAATCTAATAGGGGCGCTAATCTAGGGCACTCCTCAGGCTGTCCAACAATTAGTCTTTTTGGCGAATGACATATTGTCAGTCTTTAGAAAATTTAGTCTTTTTAACAATTAGCATGCAGGAAGTGGACCTGGGTCAATTTATGGTTGCCCAGTAATCCCCTGTCTTGTTATCTAAAGTGTCTTATATGATTCACAATCTTGTTTTTTTATGAAATTGGACTAGACCTGACAGTGGACCTGGATCATTCTATGGACTCTCAACAATCCTTTGTCATGATATCTAAACATGTATGATTTATCTCAATAATTTTTTGTCGGAGGACTAGGACTAGTACAATATTTAGCCTTTTAGTTGCCCTAACAAAACATTCTACCAGTGGTTTTCTTTTAGCCACTTTTCTCATTCTTGACTGGAGCAGCGTCTTTAGTAACGTTCACGGTAGTGGGTGCCTTAATTTGAAGAGCCATCTCCTCATGATTCCTTTTGACGCCCGTTTCTGCCAAGTCTTTCTTCTAAGCCGCTGGGTTGAGTGTAGTTAGATAGCAATCTCGGGCCTGCTACTAATCGCCATGAATGGTACCAATACTCCCATTGCCGCAAACATATATCAAGAGCATGAGATGATTTACCACGACGACCTTAGTTTTGTTCAGCGTTGGACACCCTAAGGTTACATTGTATGCGGTTAAATCCTTGACTATTAGAAAATCTACATTCATTGTTCCGCCGGCTGCGCGTCCTCTTATCCTTACTAGCAACTAATGACGTACTCCTTCTGGGTGAATGATGCTGCCACTAAAACCAATGATGGGATAAAGGATTTTCTTAATTGTTTTTCAGTCATGGGCTAGGCGGCTTAAGAATTCGATGTTCACAATGTCAGACGAGATTTCGTTATCCACCAATATCCGTCGGACCCGTAAATTTGAAATATTTACTTCAATTACCAGCGGGTTATCATGCGGACTAGCTATTTTCCCTCGGTCGGATTCCCAGATTTCAACTTTTGGGAAATGATCCATAGGTGATTTTCCTGAGAGCATCACTTTCCCTAGCCATCTACCATAATCCTTCTGCCTTCTCATAGTAGGCCCTCCTGAAGCCGGCCATCCTGTGATCACGGCTACATACCCACCGCCGGTTTGATTGCCATAAGAAGTAGGTGACTTGTTTTCCCTAAAAATGTTTTTTCCCTATGCCGCGCGTACTTTCCTGTAAGTACCCCTTCAAATTCCCTTTTGCTGTTAACTTATCAAAGGCCCTTTTTAAGATTCTATGGTCCTTTATGTCATGGCCCACGTCTTCGTGGAATTGACTGAATAGTTTTGGGTCTCGACTCTCCAAGGGTGATTTCATAGGAAATGGGAGCTCCAACTCAAACCTGGTACCTACATCAATAAGGATTGTGCCAAGGTCAGTGTTGTATTCAAAGAGTTGTTTCTCTTGTGGACGTCCTCTCTCCTGTCCTGTTGTGGCAGTATCATGCTCTTTTGATATATCCCAGGTGCCATTGGTTCTATTTCTTTTTCGATCAGTCTTCTCCTTTTTTCTAAATGAATCACCTGTTTCACCTGTCTTGTCGTCCTTTGACGCATTGCATAATTACGTTGTGTGTATAAATGCTTCTGCTACGTCTAATACTTCGGCCATGGTACGCACACTTTTGTTCACCACATCAAACTTGAATAAACCCTTCTTTAATCCTCTTATGAAGTTGTCGAAAGACACACCATCTGGTACATCATGTATCTGGCCGACTTCCAAGTTAAAACGCTTTACATAGCTCTTAAGTGACTCGTCTTTCCCTTGATGAATTCACACAAGATGAATACTAGTTTTCTTCTCTTCTTTATATGCCATGAATCGAGTTGAGAATATAATCTCTAGCTCAACAAAGGAAGTGATGGAACCTGCTGGTAGTCTTTCAAACCATTTAGACGCTACCCTCTATAGAGTTGATGGAAAATACTTGCACCATGTGGCCTCTCTTGTACCCTGTGTAGGGATTTACAATTAAACAAATAACATGATAGCAGAACAATCCCAAAGCCAGCAACCATGTATAAAGTTAAGTTTAAACATAACATACATTTGTAGCGTGTATTCCCTTATAGTCTACGAACACGAACGTGAACTCCAATCGTAGTTCCTCTACTTGGTTCACCGACAGTGAAGATCCGCCTTGATGATTGATAGCTTAGATCTTGACCAAGGTATTTTTACTTTTAGGGAAGAACACAGTTTGGAGGCAAAGAGAGAATTAGGGTTCTCAAAGATGCCTTAGGGTTTGTGTATTGATTTGTGTAGAAAACATTAGTGTGTTAGGTTATTAAAATAACCTATTAAGTATTGAGGTTGACCGATCAAGGTTTGAGGCCTGGAGGCCGGCCAACGCACCAACACACCAACACACACACACACACACACACACACACAACCACAACAACACGATGCTGGGCCTTGGGCCGCGCCCAAGCCAGCAGCGCTGCTGCTGTATAGTGGCCCGCGCGCGCAAGGCACCAATGCCATGGGCCTGCACTACTGCTATGCGTGCTGTGCTGGGCTGCCGCCCATGGGCCTCGAGTTCCTTGCGCATCCGGCTCGTTGGTTGGCAGCGCCTCGTATGCGTCCGATGGCCTTTCGGCCAATCCTTTATCGTATAGTATGATATGATTATTCGTTTCGCCCAGCTTACAAATATATGCAATACGATATACGATTCCAATTCAACTTCATATCGTATATTTATGTTTTCCGAACTAATTTCCCGAAAAGCCATTAAATGAATTTCCGAATCATTTAATCCGACGATCTGTTTCCTGTCAATTGTTTGACCTTGTAAGTTTAGTCAAAAGTAAGCTGTGAGCCTAATAAGGAACTCACTGGTGGGAAACATTGCTCCTGCTAGTTGTTCCGATCACTTGATCTTACTGAATTAATTATTGGTAATTAATATGAACCTTGGTATTAGACTAATGCACATTTGGTGAGGGGCACATTTCCTTTAGTCTCGCACTTGTCATTTAGACAAGTGTGCATTCGCATTCCTTTGTCGCTTAGTGTTACTTGCAGAAAATAAGGTATGATCAACGCCATCCTTATTAGGTCCATAAGTGTTTCTCGGATTACAGAGTTCAACTGTTCAAACTTTACAGAAGGTTAAGCCTTAACCATTTTTAGCACGACCATGCATTTTCACAGTATCTAACTGTCCGAGAGGCCTTGTTACACAACACCACCATTTCCCATCAAAGATAGGAGGACAATCCAATATTTTTATCTATGAATACTTACTTTAATTCATAATGCACCTGAATACTGCTTTTATAGTCCCCTTTTATGGTGCGACGTTTCGCGAGCATCAAAGCGAAATAATCTTCAAACAAGAAAATCATAATTACTCTTAATCACCATTAATGAGAACGACTTATGACATGAATTTAATCTCTTAAAGTGTTTTCATGGTCAATCCGATATGAATTCCAATAAGTATCTATGCAAAATATTTCTGACATTCAAGTCACATTTAGTTCAAGAAACTCAACTATAAATCTACTTGCAACCTAATGTTCATTGTTTATTGTTCGTCCAATCTTTCAATGACCTAGATTAGGGATTTTTTATGACTTCAATATTCAAGTTCACTTATGGGTGTTTCTTTGTCAAAGAATGCATCTTGACATCCCATTTGAATGTTTTGAATCACTTGGACTTTTATCAATTAATACTAAACCAAAACTAAATGAATATGAAATGGTTAAACCAATTATTTTAAACACAGATCCAACAAATGTTCTAAACCAAAACTTAATAAAATCAAAGCGATTCTCCAATATGGTTGATTCCCATGGTTGCTACATGTGTGTTTTGCTTCACTTGTGGCTACAGTTTAGTCAATGTTGTCGTCAGTTCCAACCTTACGAATATCGATTTCTTTCCGTTTAACGATTTCTCGAAGTATGTGAAACCGTCGCAGTACGTGTTTGACCTTCCGGTGGCTCCTAGGCTCCTTTGCCTGGGCAATGGCTCCACTATTATCGCAATACAGAGCCACTGGTCCCATTATGGAGGGGGAAACCTAAAGTTCTTCAACGAACTTCCGATCCAAACAGCTTCCTTTGCTGCTTATGAGGCAACAATGTACTCGACTTCAGTTGTAGAATCCAAAATAGTGCTTTGGTTAGCACTTTCCAGATTACTGATCCGCCATTGAGGCAGAACACAAAACCCGACTGTGATCTGAAATCATCTCTATAGGTTAGGAAGCTTGTGTCCGTATAGCCTTTAACAATCGACTCATATGTACTAGCATAGACTAGAAACTGATCCTTTTTCCTTATCAGGTACTTTAGGTTATTCTTGGCAGCAGTCCAATGCGCCTCTCCTGGGTCTGACTGGTACCAGCTCGTTGCACTGAGTGCGAACGAAACACCCAGCCTTGTACAAGTCATAACATACATGATAGATCCAATAACCAAAGCATATGGAATGGTAATCATCTTTCTACGCTCATCAGATGTCTTGGAACACTGAGTCTTGCTTAGGTATATTCCATGTGACATGAGTAGATGTCCTACTTATCTTCCATCATATTGAACCGAGCTAGCACTTTGTCAATGTAAGTTCTTTGGCTCAGTCTAATCATCCTCTTAGATATATCCCTATCTTGATGCCCAATATGTATTGTGCCTCTCCTAAGTCCTTCATTGAGAAAAACTTTCCAAGCCAAGCCTTTACAGACTCCATCATAGGAATGTCGTTTCCAATAAGTAGTATGTCGTCAACATACAAGACTAGGAATGCAGTTCTACTCCCACTGACTTTCTTGTATACACAAGATTCGTCAATGTTCTTGATGAAGCCAAATTCATTGACTGCTTCACCAAATCGTATGTTCCAACTTCTAGATGCTTGCTTCAATCCATAAATGGATTTCTTAAGCTTGAATGCCTCTCCTTGGTTCTTTGGATCAACAAAACCCTCCGGCTGCGTCATAAACAAAGTCTCTTCAAGAACACCATTCAAGAAGGCAGTTTTGACATCCATTTTCCATATTTCATAGTCATGAAATGCGGCAAATGCAAGGATTATCCGAATAGACTTAAGCATTGCAACTGGAGAAAAGGTTTCATCGTAGTCAATACCGTGAACTTGTCTGTAACCTTTTCCTACCAATCTAGCTTAATATATATATATATATACAATTCCATATTTGTCTTTCTTCAATTTGAAGACCTACTTGCTTCCGATAGGTGTAAACCCATCCGACAAATCAACCAAATCCCAGACTTGATTTTTAAACATGGAGTCTATTTCATATTTCAAGGCCTTTAACCATTTTGCGAGCTTGGGCTCGTCATAGCTTTCTTGTAGGACATAGGTTCATCATTATCCAAATGAGAACTTCTACGTTTTCACTCAAGAGGGTACCTGTCCATCCATCCGGCTGAACCTTAGTTCCTTACGATCTACGAGGGGAAACAACATCTTGAGGAACTTCTTCCACTGGCTCTTCCAAAGGCCTTGAAGGTTCTTCATCTTGAACTATTTCTAAAGAGTTCTCGATTCGTCAATCGTCTCGAATGTAACACCCTAATAATTCCTTGCTTTTTATAAAACGTTTTCCAACTTAAAACAAAGGCTATTTACCGGAATTACACATCGGAATTTAACTAACTTTCAAACGTAATACATAGTTAATGGTCGTTTAACAACTTGGAACCATTAAGGCCCAAAACCAAACATTAAATAGTTTAGAAATCCATTAACTAAAGTTTAAATAAATACTAAATTCATGACTTAGGAAATAAATGTAGAGTTTATAAATACGGAAGAGAAAATAATCTCTTAAACTCAATCCCATGATAACTTCTCCCTCAAGTTATCTCTACAAACTTGTTTATTAAAATCTACTCCCCAACAACACAAATGCAATGATGGATCATCATAGGGTCATTAAGGAAAAGGCCATGACCGAAAGACATGAAGCACGAAGTCAGCGAAAGCTGAGTACGAACAAGCTAGAATGAAATCCTAGTCTAACAAGCTTCACTCAACAATATATAATAATCCACATGCAAAAGCCATTTAATAACAAGTAATCATGGAGACAAGACTCAACACTTGACACGACTCTTGACTCACAGATTCATAAGAATTAGATTTGAACGGGTAAAAGAAAATATCCATAAAAGGAAAGAAAAGGTGTTGGAAGCAAACCACACACCAAAATAAGTAGTCGGGCTCCTACCGGCAGTCGGGCCATACCGATGGAATTCCCGCGCATAAAAGAAAGAATGAAACAACGTCTTGTATCATTCAAGGAGTACAAGTTTTCCGGAAAGACTCCCCGCATAAAAGAAAGAATGAAACATTATCTTGTAAAACGAGGGGAGGGGCAGCTGCGCCCACGACGAGTGCAACAAGGTACGAAGCAGCAGCCACGAAGAGTTGGTGAGCTCGGCTGGGCACGCATGCACACGAGAGAAAGAGAGAAAAATAAAGAGAGGAAGAAAGAAAGAAAATTTGGAAGGAACGAAAGGAAATAGAAGAGAGAGAAAGAGTCTCAAAATGTGTGGAAAAATATGGGGAAAGCAAGGGTATTTATAGTGTGGGAATCCTTGAGGATTGAGGCTAAGGAAATTTCCTAGAAGTTTCATTTAACCAAGGTTGGGCTTCCTTGAGTTGAAGGGAAGCTTCCATGAAATTTCTTTAATCTTAGGTGAGGTGTCCTTAAGTTTAAGGAAACTTCCTTTGAATTTCCTACACTTGAGTTGGGCTCCTTAGATTTGGGCTTTGAGTTGAAATTGCCTAGGCCCTTGAATTCTTCAAATCGTTTTAATTTCGAAACCCAAATAAATTCTCAACTTAAAAATTAAATTCTCTTTATAATTAATTTAAATAATAAATACTTTTAATTAATTAAATATATTCAAACAACTCATTTAAATGCGATTTTAAATCTCAAAATTCAAAAATTCTTTATAGATATAAAAAAATATATTTATAATTACTTCAAAAATGCGAGGTATTACAAAATTGTTTCCTTTGCTTCTTCATGTGCAGCAATGTACTCCGTTAGCTTCAGTTGTAGAATCCGCAATAGTGCTTTGTTTAGCACTTTTCCAGCTTACTACTCCCCCGTTGAGGCAGAAGACAAACCCAGATTGTGATCTGAAATCATCTTTGTCGGTTTGGAAGCTTGCTTCCGTATAGCCTTTAAAAATTCATTCATCATCTCCACCATAGACCAGGAAATCATCTTTGTGCCTTTTCAGGTACTTCAGAATGTTCTTGGCAGCAGTCCAATGTGCCTCTCCTAGATCTGACTGGTATCTGCTCGTAACACTGAGTGCATATGACACATCCGGGCATGTACATATCGTAGCATACATTGTTGAACCAATAAATGATGTATATGGTATCCCACTGATTCGTCTTTGCTCATCTGGTGTTTTTGGACAATGAGTCTTGCTAAGAGTCATTCCATGAGACATGGGTAGGTGACCTCTTTTGGAGTAAGCCATATTGAACATATCAAGTACCTTATGGATATAAGTGCTTTGACTAAGTCCAATCATCTTCTTAGATCTATCTCTGTAGATCTTGATGCCAAGTATGTACTGTGCTTCTCCTAGATCCTTCATCGAAAAATATTTCCCAAGCCAAGTCTTTACAGGGTTCAAAGTAGGAATTTCATTTTCGATAAGTAATATGGCATCGACATATAATACTAGGAAAGAAATTTTGCTCCCACTAACCTTCTTGTATAAACAAGATTCGTCTGCGTTCTTGACGAAGACAAAGTCACTCACTGCTTCACCAAAACGTATATTCTAGCTCCTCGATGCTTGCTTCAATCCATAAATGGATTTCTTAATCTTGCATACCTTTTTAGTATTTTTGGATCCTAAAACCCCCCTAGGTTATGTCATAAACACATTTTCTGTTAAAACGTCGTTTAAGAAAGAGGTTTTGACATCCATCTGCCATATTTCATAATCGTAATATGCACCGATTGCTAACATTATCCGAGTAGACTTTAGCATTGCAACTGGTGAAAAGGTTTCATCATAATCCATACCGTGGACTTGCCTGAATCCTTTTGCAACCAATATAGCTTTGAAAACTTCTAGTTTCCCGTCCTTGTCCTTTTTCAACTTGAAAAACCATTTGCTTCCTATGGCTTGGAAACCATCTGGTAAATCGACCAAATCCCAAACTTGGTTTTCAGACATAGAGTCTAATTAAGATTGCATGGCTTCTAGCCATTGCTTGGAGCTAGGGATCGTCATAGCTTTTTTGTAAGTCGTAGGCTCATCGCTTTCCAGCAATAGAATCTCATGGCTCTCGGACATTAAGATACCTTCCTACCTTTCTGGATGATACTTATACCTTTGCGATTTACGCGGGGCAGCAACTCTAGTTGGTTCTTGAACCTCACTAGATACTTCTAAAGATCTGTGAGTTTCAACCTGGATATCATCTTGATTATTCTCTAGAGTTTGTTGTTCGACTAGAAGTTCTTCGAGGTCTACTTTTCTCCCACTTGTCATTTTGGAAATGTGTTGTCTTTCCAAAAAGATACCATCTTGAGCAACAAACAATTATTCTCGGATGTATTGTAGAAGTAATACCCCTTTGTTTCCTTTGGGTAGCCCACAAGCATACATTTGTCAGATTTCGGTTGAAGTTTGTTTGAAATTAATCGTTTGACGTATGCTACGCAACCCCAAATCTTAAGAAAATACACTTAATTTTGGAGGTTTTCCAGTCCATAGTTCATATGGAGTCTTTTCAACAGCTTTTAAGGGAGCTCTATTTAGTGTCGGTACAGTTGTGTTTAGTGCATGTTCCTAAAATTCTATTGGAAGTTCGGCCTGACCCATCATTGATCGAACCATGTCTAGCAAGGTCTTGTTTCTCCCTTCCGACACACCATTCCATTGAGATGTTCCGGGAGGAGTCAATTCTGACAATATTCCACAATATTTCAGATGGTCATCAAATTCGTAGCTTAGATATGCAACGCCTCTATTAGACCACAGTGATTTAATCTTCTTGCCTAGTTGATTCTCTACTTCACCCAGAAATTCCTTGAATATGTCAAGGGACTCAGACTTATGCTTCATTAGGTAGACATAACCATATCTACTGAAGTCATCAGTGAAAGCGATAACGTAGCTGAAACCACCTCTAGAATTTGAACTCAATTGTAACACCCTAATAATTCCTTGCTTTTTATAAAAAAATTTCCAACTTAAAACAAAGTAATTACCAAGATATTACCGCCACCGTGATAACGGCTAAGGCTATTTACCAGAATTACGCGACGGAATTTAACTAACTTTCAAAACGTATTAAATAGTTAATGGTCAATTAACAACTTGGAACCACTAAGGCCCAAAACTAAAGTATTAAATAGTTTAAAATCCATTAACTATAGTCTAGATAAACTAAGTAGTCATGACTAGAAAATAAAAGTAGAGTTTATAAAGTACGGAAGAAAAATAAACTCTCAAACACGAATCCCATGATAACTTCTCCCGCAAGTTATCTCTACAAACCTTCTTTATTAAAATCTACTCCACAACAACGCAAATGCAATGATGGATAATCATAGGTTCATTAAGGCGAAGGCCATGACCAAAAGACATGAAGCACGAAGTCAGCAAAAGTTGAGTAAGAACAAGCTAGAATAACATTCTATCCTAACATGCTTCACTCAACGAATTAATAATCCACATGCAAAAGCCATTTAATAAACAAGTAAACATGGAGACAAGACTCGACACTTGACACGACTCTTGACTCACAGTTTAATAAAGAAGTAGCTTCGAACGGGTAAAATAAAGTATCCTCAAAAGGAAAGAAAAGGGTGATGGGAGCCAACCATACACCAAATAATAATAAGTCGGACTCCTACCGACAGTCGGGCCATACAGACGGAATTCCAATGCATAACAGCATAAAAAGAAGAATGAAACAACGTCTTGTATCATTCAAGGAGTACAATTTTTCCGGCAAGACTCCCCCCATTGTTCATACTCGAGGTATATACATTCCAAGAGTTTTGAAGCTCATTCGGGTTACACTTTACGTTAATTAGTATGTTATGTTCAAGGCGACCCAATACTCAACACAAAACATAACATGCAAACAATTAAACAATGACACAATTAAACAATGACACTTCATTTTAATCCTTTAGGACTTGTGATCAAACATAGGACTCAAGTGAAATTACTCCCATTGTTCCTTCTCAAAAACACTTTTTGAAATAACCCGACATTGCTTATTAACAAGCGGGGTGTGCCCTTAGCACGAATAGTCCTTAGTTCAATTCACATAG
Organism: Spinacia oleracea; assembly: GCF_020520425.1. NCBI lineage: Eukaryota > Viridiplantae > Streptophyta > Magnoliopsida > Caryophyllales > Amaranthaceae > Spinacia > Spinacia oleracea. The sequence goes on along the minus strand of NC_079490.1, from coordinate 60,968,363 downwards.
ACTCTCTAAACATATTCTACACTTGAGGTAGAATAAACAATGCACTCCGGAAATATTAAATAGGCTCAAATTATGCTAGACATCCCGTACAATAGTATAATCATAATAACTTGCATGCGCAACACTCATACATGCATACCAACTTGAACAACATGCTTGACATAATCAACGATTATGAAAGTCCATAACATGATAGTTCAACATAATCTATAAAGCATAAATCAATTCATAACATGCTCGTTCACATAGATTCAATAATAATTCTCACCTTCTTGTCTACACATCAAACATGAATTCCCAACACATAAGTTCACATGATTCTCATTCGATTCACTTCATAAGATCCTCAAGGAATGGGTGGTCACCCCAGTCTTGTACGTACCTGGAATACCTAAGTACGGGGGCCACTGTGCGAATCACGACTCACTAGAAATCAACTCCTATAAACACAAAGGAAAAACTTAATTATTAATCATGTTTACTAAATTTCCAGCAACTATTTAAGAAACTAAAACCCTTGGTTTAATTAGAAATTAATCGTTATTCTTTAATTGAATAGTGTCAAATAGTCAGCTAAAGTCCTAGCATAAAAAATCTGAAAATTTAAGTTGATTCCCATAATTTAAATCGTCATTAAATTATGTGAATCAATCGATTGAATTATCAGAATTAAAATCCTACTAATCATGTTTTGACTTTAAAAATTGACACTTTAATTAACCTTTAAATCTGAAAATTATAATTCTTTTGAATCAAAACCAATCTCATCAATTCGAATACTAAATATTAAAACACGGTTCTCATAACCGTTCCAATCAATTTAAATAACCCAAATAATTAAATAATCGCAATTAAATAATTAAAACAATTTAAAACTAAAAAATTGAAAAGTTTGAAAGTATACAATTTGGTTATCAACAATCAACAACACACACACACAACAATTGATGTGTTGTGTGTGTGGGAGCGACGGAGGCAACAACAACACAACATGGCACCCGCACGAGCAGCGCGCAACACAACATCGGCAGTGCTGCGTGTGTGGGCGAGTGGGCGAGGGCGCTGGGCGAGAGGGAGAGGGCACGCGAGGTACGCGCACAGCAGCAGCAGCTGTGTGCACGAGCGCTGGGAGCTGGCTGCGAGGGCGAGGGCGAGGGCGAGAGGGGCAGCGAAGGTGTGCGTGAGGCGCGGCTGGCACACAGGCAGGAACTCGAGCACGAGGCTCGTGCCTTGTGGCTGAAGAAAGGGCGGACGAAAAAGGAGAGAAAGTAGAGAGAAAATTAAGAATTTTTAGGTTGGGGATCTCATGAAGGGGAGGGTTATTTATAGGTTTTCATCCCTTCATTGGCTAGGTTTTAGGGTTTATGGTTGGGCTTGCCTACGGGCTTGTTTAATATTAATTCCTTGCAAGCCTTGTTGGGTTTGATCATGGAATTTAACTGTGCTTTGATTTAATTAAATTCGTTTTCAAAATACGACCCAACAAATCCCGATTAAATAAATTCGTTGAATTTAAATAATAAAAATACGGTTTTTCGTAAATAAAAACACATTTAATTCTCATTAAATGAAATTAAATTCATAAAAGTTCCTATAAATATATAATAAAATATATTTATAAATTCTGAAAAATACGAGGTATTACAATCTACCCTCCTTAAAATAAGTTTCGTCCCAAAACTTGGGCATGAAAATCACAATTTAAAATCTATACTTGAGACTTTATGAGACTTTAGTGCGTTTTTTTCGTAGAATGTTTTAGTTGCTGTAGTTTTTAAGTAATTCAACATGAGAATAAACAGTGAAACTTCACTGAAAACAATAAATTAGGCATACCGTAAGGGGCAAATTAGGTAAATAAGGTAAAAAGCGCGAAATTCTACCGCACTCTACCCCCCTTAAAGAAAACGAGTTAAGGCCCCGTAACTCAACTAACCTCGGGAGAAAGCTCGGGATATTTCTTTCTCATTTCTTCCTTGGCTTCCCAGGTAGCTTCCTCAGATTCTTGGTTAGACCATAACACTTTAACAATCTCAACATCCTTAGTCCGTGTACTATGTACTTTGCAATCAAGGATTTTGACTGGTCTTTCCTCGAATGTCAAACTTTGGTCTAACTCTATGGTCTCCGGTTGCAGTGCATGAGACTTGTCCGGGACGTACTTACTTTCTCAACTGAGATACATGAAACACATTGTGCACTCTATGCAAGTCCATGGGCAAGGCTAATCTATATGCTACCTTCCCTATCCGTTCTAGGATCTCATATGGGCCTATGTATTTTGGGCTTAGCTTTCCTTTCTTCCCAAATCTCATTACACCCTTCATTGGTGAAACCTTAAGCAACACTTTGTCGCCTATTTGGAACTCTTCATCCCTACGTTTTAAGTCCGCATAGCTCTTTTGGAGATCTTGCGCGGCTTGGATTTTGGATTGAATAGTCCTAACCTGATTCATCGTGTCCTCTATCATTTGGGGACCTAGTATAACGGCTTCACTGATGTCACTCCAACATAAGGGACTTTTGCATTTTCTCCCATACAAGGCTTCGAATGGTGCCATTCCAATACTGGCATGATAGCTATTGTTGTATGAAAACTCAATTAGATCTAGGCTATCTTCCCATCCACCTTGAAAATCAATCACACAAGATCTTAGCATATCCTCAAAGGTTTGGATAGTCCTTTCGGTTTGTCCATCTGTGGCTGGATGGAACGTTGTACTCATTTTCAATGTCGTACCAAAGTTCTTCTGCACACTTTTCCAGAAATTCGAAAGGAACCTAGAATCCCTATCTGATACGATATCCTTAGGAACTCCATGTAATCTCACTACATGTTTGATGTAAGCTTTGGCAAGTTGTTCCATTTGCCAGGTTTCTTTCATTGCTAGGAACACTGCCGACTTAGTCAACCTATCTACTACTACCCAAATGGTGTCATTTGCACTTTTCGACTTGGGTAAACAAGTGACAAAGTCCATTGAGATACAGTCCCACTTCCAACTCGGAATATCTAAAGGTTGGACCTTTCCCTGAGGTCTCCTATGCTCAATCTTAACCTTATGACAAGTCAAGCATCTTACAACGAATTCAGCCACTTCATTCTTCATTCTTGCCCACCAATAGACCTTTTTCAGATCCTTATACAACTTATCACCTCCTAGGTGAACAGAATATGGTGTATTGTGACCTTCTCTCATCAACTTTTCCTTTAGTTCACTACACTTATGAGGCACGCACCATCGTCCTTTGTACCTCAAACTTCCATCATCGTGGATCTTAAAATCCATTTCCTTTCCTTGTGAAATCTTCTCCTTGATCCGATCTAACTTAACATCTCCAGTCTGATTCTCCCTGATTTCATCAAATACCGACGGCTGGATGGTTAAGGCATTCATCATTCCCTCAACACATTCACCACTCACTATTTCTAGATTCAATCGATGCATGTCCTTACACAGCTCGTTAGCAACTACTAACGCATTCACACTATGACTTGATTTCCTGCTCATGGCATCTGCAACTACATTGGCTTTTCCCTCATGGTATTGAATGTGTAGATCATAATCCTTGATTAATTCCAACCACCTTCGTTGGCGCATATTCAAATCCTTCTACCCGAAAATTTATTTCAAACTCTTATGATTCGTGAATATCCTACATTTCACACCATACAGATAGTGTCTCCATATCTTCAATGCAAACACTATGGCGGCTAGCTCTAAGTCATGGATAGGGTAATTGGATTCATATGGTTTGAGCTGTCTTGATGCATACGCAATCACCTTCCCATTCTGCATCAATACACACCCTAAGCCATTCTTAGAGGCATCACTGTACACATCATAGGTACCACTCTCATCTGGTAAGGTTAACACCGTCGCGGTTGTCAATCGCGTCATCAAAGCTTGGAATGCCTCTTCACATTGGTCATTCCACTCAAACTTCGCTTCCTTCTTCATCAGGGTTGTCATTGGTTTGGCGATTCTAGAAAAATCTTGCACAAAGCGTCTATAATTGTACGGGAATACAGTTAAACATAATAACATGTGCGGAACAATCCCCAAAGCCAGGAAACATGTATAAAGCACAGATTAAGCAAACTTACATTCGAAGCGTGTTTTCCACAATAATCTGTCAACGAACACGAACAAAGAACTCCACTTGTCGTTCCTCTACTTGGTTCACCGACACGATCAGATCCGTCTTGATAATCGTAGCTTAGACAATCATTCAAGAGTTTGTGCTTTTGGGAAGAACACATCCATGGAGGCTAGAGAGAATTAGAGTTTCTCTCTCCTCCTTAGGGTTTGATGTGTAATCTGATTTTTGCATTAGGTTATTGGAAAATGTGAGATGGATTAATATTATAACCCTTAGGTTATAATATCAACCGGCCAAGGCACATAGGCCATGCGCCAGCCAGCCCCGTCCGTGCAAGCCCACACGCGCACAGCCACACAGGCGTTGGGCCTTGGGCCGCGCTGTGTGCGCTGCTGCTGCTGATCCTCGCATGCGCGCGCGCGCCCAGCCAAGGCTTGGGCCTTGAGCGCTGGCTCGCTGCTACGCCCAGTGGGCCTTGCGCGCTTGCGCGCCTTGGCTCGTTGGGCTGGCAGCGTTGCCCCTTTCCGTATCCGCAAATAATATATTTCCGATATATTATTTATCGTTCCGTATACGACGAATCACCGTCGTACGATACGATTCATTCGTTTCGCCTAGCTTACGAATATTCGCGATACGATATACGATTCCGATGCAAGGTCGTATCGTATAATACGTTTTCCAACTAATTCCCGAAAAGCTATTAAATGAATTTCCGATTCATTTAATCCGGTAATCTGTTACGTGTCATTGGTGTGACCTTGTAGGTTCAGTCAAGAGTAAGTTGTGAGTTCAAATATGCATTAGAACTCACTAATCGGAAGCATTGCTCCAGCTAGCTGTTCCGATCACTTCATCTCACTGAATTAATTGTTCGCAATTAATCTGAACCTTGGTATTAGACTTAATGCACCTTGGTGAAGGACACATTTCCTTCAATCTCCCACTTGTCATTCAGACAAGTGTGCAACCACATTCCTTTGTCACTTAGTGTTACTTACTGAACATAAGGTAAGATCCAAGCCATCCTTATTAGGTCCAGAAGTGTTTCTCGGATTACAGAGTTCAACTCTCAAACGTTTGCAGAAGGTTAAGCCTAACTTTCTGAGCACGGCCATGCATTTTACAGTATCTAACTCTCCGAGAGGCCTTGTTACACAACAACACCATATCTTATCAAAGATAGGAGGACAATCCATTCTTGCAATCTATGAACACTCACTTTGATTCATAGTACGCCCAATAACTGCTTTTATAGCCTCCTTTTACGGTGCGACGTTTAGCTAGTATCAAAGCGAACTAATTCTCAAACGAGCAGACATAATCGCTCATGTTCTGAGGAAAGGTCTCTAATCACCATTAATGAGAACTACCTATGACATGACTTTAATCTCTTAAAGCGTTCTCATGGTCAATCCGATACAAGATCCAATAAGTATCTATGCAAAAGATTCTGACATCCAGTCACTCTAGTTCAAGAAACAGAACTAAGTAATCTACTTGCAATCTAATCTTCATTAGTCATTGGTCGTCCACCTTTCAATGACCTGGATTAGGGATCCTTTGTGACTTCAATATTCAAGTTCACTTATGGGTGTTTCTTTGTCGAAGAATCAATCTTGACATCCCATTTGAATGATTTGAATCACATGGACTTATCATTTAATACTAAACCAAGATTAAATGATCTATGAAATATGATTTCATAAATGATAAATGTTTAAACCAAATGCTTACCAATTTGTGGGCCTCTAACCCAAAATCAAGCATTTAATGTTTTACAGATGTAGGCCTTTCACCCAATACTTAAAACATTCATGGAACTCAATCTTGATTCCATTTCTGCATATGAATGTTGTGTCTCATTCAATGCAGAGGTTTAGTTTATCATACTTTGCTATCTTTAGAATCTTTTCTATCGAAAGCCTTTCGATGTAAGATGAAAAGATCTTTGAATATGTTTCTAGAATGATCTAGTCTTTCGTTGCTGTTTAGAATGATAATCATATCCAAAACAGAAAATCATCCAGGTAGCAGACTTGTGATCAACCTGAGTTCACTGAAGAACTCCCACTAAAAACAACTCCCTTTTATTGCTTCCTAGGCAATAATGAATTCATATCAATTATGTAGAATTTCAAATGATGCTTCCTTTTTGGAATACTCCAACCAGTTCACATAGATGTGGGAGATACATCTTTCAACTGAGAACTTGGAAACTAATCATTGATTCAGTTTCCCATGCATCACATATGGTTTAGAACCTATGTAACCACCTTTTAATCACGACGCCTAATTGCCCGCGTTTGTTTGTGGTTTGCCTAACAACAAGATTCAACTTTTGCTTAGGCAAATGCATGTAGCATCAAAACTTTAGTTATCTTCACTTCCTCTTATCAAGTGCTCATCCTACATCTCCAAATATATTGGATGTTCTTGATATCGTTCCAATGATCTTTGATCCAGATCAATAGAGATTGGTATAAACTCGTCACGATCCAATGTTCACGAGTTTTCTTGGCGATCTATATATCACATCATACATGATTGATTGTAATGCAAAAACTATTCGCATTTAAAAATCTATCCATGTAACTTTTAGCTTTATTCTGTTTCAAGAGATACTGAATCTTTGCTAAAATCTTGGCATTGCCATGTGACATGAGGTGAAGGCACCTCTTCAAGGTCCTTCATGCTTAACTCTAGTGATAACAGCCTAGCTTTATACTTAGTTAAAGCATTCATAACTTAGACTTACTCATATGGGTTGAGAGTCTCTTTTGAGTATCTCCATTGTGTTTGATTTAGTAATTACTTTTACAGAATCCAAACAACACTTTAGATCCTATCCAATAGATCTTTAACCCAGTATGTTCTAAGTTTCGCCATGGTTCTAATAAAATACTTTCAAATCTAACCATTTAGAATTTGAATGTCATTTTCAATACAGAGATATGTATCTCATATATAGAACCAATAAACTGGACTTAGCTCCCACTAAACTCGTCATCTATAAGATGATCCATATTTTCATAAAGCTATGATTTCTCAATAGCCTTTTAGACAAATATGGTCCAATTCCCACTTGCATGCTTTAATCTACGAATAGATTTCTTAAGCTTGCTCTTTTATCTAGCATCCAAAACTTTTACATTGTGTGATGTACACAATTCCTTTCTACAAGTCCAATTGAGTAAGGTGTTTCGTTTTCCAATTTCCATATTGCCATATGCAATGATTGCTAGATTTATCCAAAATAGTTCAAGCATTCCGACTTGGTGTAAAAGATTTCAACATTATCAACGCCGTGAAGTTGTTTACAATCTTTAACCACCAATCTAGCTTCTCTTTTGTATGTGTATACAATATCATCTTTGTATGTTTTGAAAACATGTTTGCAACCAATGGGAGTAAACCCTTTGTGCAAATCAACGTTGTATGTTTAGAAAACATGTTTGCAACCAATGGGAGTGAACCCTTTATGCAAATCAACGTTCTATGTTTAGAAAACATGTTTGCAACTAATGGTGCAAATCAACCAAATCATAGATTTGATTCTTCAAGATGAAGGTACTTTGGATGAAATGGCCTCAAACCATTTTGTATGGCCTCGAACCATACTTATGTTTCTGATGGCCTCAAACCATACTTGCGAATTTTTAATTCGTCGTAGCTAACCTGTAAGTCGTATGTTTTTGAAGCACTTTCCAAAGTCGTCATAGTTTTCATTCCTCAAGATATCTATGTATCTATCTTGGTTAAAATCTATTCCTTATACGATTTACTTAGGTATTGAACATCAAACGTTAGTGTCTATAAAGACATTACTCAAGTCCTTTGAGTATTAGGATTATCTTGAAGCACTTCTAAAGTCTTCATGAAGCTCTTCCAAAGGCTTCTAAGTACGGAGCTTTTCCAAAGACTCCTAAGTATCCTACATTTGTTTGTTGCTTGACTCGAAGTCCATTCGAGGTCATTTTTCTCCCACTTGCCTTTTTGGAAATATGATGGTTTCCTAAAAGACATTATCTTAAGCAACAACCATATGTTCTCAGATTTGTGGTAGAATCAATACCTTTTGTTTCTATGAGTCGCTCATAAAGAAACATATATCTATCCTTGAGTTTGTTTGATGTAAACACTAACTCCCACTGGGTTTGACAACCCTAGATATATATGTACTGAAAAGATGTACTGAACCGAAGTTCAATCCTTATGACATCTTATCCTTAGCTTTGACAACTTTGTTTAGTGTGAAAGTCACTTGAGAATATCATTTAGAAACTATATAGGAAAATAGTCGTGATTATCGTTAATCGAAATAGATTCCGATTCCTCCATTTGGACATACCATATTCATATGGAGTTTCGATTGTTATAATGCCATATAAACAATCTAGATAATCTTTCTTGGCTCATGCAAACATCACCTTGACCCAGCCTAGATGTTCCATAATTCTTGCCAAGTTGATTTTATAGCCTTTTGTGAATTGCATTGAAGCATTTCACATATTTCACGTTGAGTAAATATAGTCATATTTTCTCAAATTCTTGTGAAATAGGTAAGTCATAAAATCCATCTTTGGCCCATGAACTTCATTGTCTAGAAACTTCTAACAATAGTCCATTTCTATGTCATGTTCAACAAGCAAGACCCACGTGCCTTAAACTAACCAACTTTCAGAAATCCATGCCATGGAATCTTAGAATGTTGACTTGTTGATATGGTCGTATGACATTGCCAAAGATATGTGGAACACAAATAAAAAATGTTTGATTTGAACCTTCTGAAGTTTGAGTGTGAAGAGATTCGTTTGTTTATTAATCAATCATATGACTCAACCCTTAAATGACCATTTCATTCAAATAAACACTTAAAGAAGGTTTTTGTTTACTTTGAATGTGAGTCTTTCCGTTGTCCAAACAGAAATTGATTATGATGATTAATGGAACATAGTACCATTAAGTTCCAGCCTTTAGAAGGACTTTAAAACAAACATGATGACCATATAATTAATGTAGCACAACTTTGCTTCATTACCCACTTGTAGGTCAATTACTAGACTTAGCTCCCGGAATTTGAGTTCTTAACAAGAGTTTATAACCTCAAGCGGTAATCTAATACCATAGGAGTTTATTTGCTAGGTCGTTTCTCTTTAACACAAACTTTTAGGTAGAAATTGAATATTGAATTCATTTCTTTTGTTCCCCTTTCCTATCCTTTCTAGCATGTTTTCTTATAGTCCTAAAGATTTTACTCTTTGCTTGATCTTGTTACTTTGTTATGCGTACAAAGTCCCTTTCTTTTATTCACTTTGAATGACCGCATCCAATGAGTCTAGTTCATTATCGAATCAAAAGAAAATTGGTTGTTAACCATTGGTTATACATGAGTCTTTAACTCAATACTTCATTATTTCAAAAGTACCTAGTATTCTGAATATATGAGGTCCAATTGGTCTACCATTCAAATTTTAGTTTGAAAACAACCATGAAGATCACTATAAGAAAATAGCATTCAAAATACGCTCTCACTCTTCTTTTGTTTGAGAATCGCTCTCAAAAATAGTTACCAATCGATCGAGGAAATATCGCAGTTCTATTGTCCGAACGCAATAAGGTTGAAGATTGACTATTCTACGAAATGAACTAGCAAAGAAAACATTTATCATACTTTAATAACTTGAAATAAAAGCATTCACGCAATCATCAAAGCTATTAAACATTTCATTCATGCAAAAATAAAACATGGTCCAAAATGAATGAAACGATTCCAAGACCCCAAAAGTCCTAAATCCTTAAGCAGCTTTAGCATGTCTTAAGTAGTTTAAGATTTTAGGTAAGCAAAACCTATTGCTAGTAATCTCCAAATTACTCTTGGTTAATAAATTAATGCCATAATTTATCCCATTGCCACAACATGATGCCATTGTTGTTTGAGTTGTAACCACAATCAACGTGCTCCTTTAGGACGCCTTACCACCTAAGTCAACTAAAATAGCACCTCGCTTTAGCGTAAACCTACTATCTTAGATCCCTAGATTTTTGTAAGTGCTTGATTTGGAAGGCAATCTTTAAACTCAATATTACTTTGGACCTAGTTGTTTCTATGTTGGTTCGATTATTTAGTGAACTCAATCTAATCGAGTCATAAGAAACAACCTGTTCATGCAAAGCATACATACATTCATACATTCACGCATAATATATATATAGAAGTGCATTAATAAATGGTGATCTAGTATGGCCCAAAACATCTTGTCTTGAAGCATCCAATCTTCATCACCTCCTTGTTCGCTTGACATCGTCTTGAATCTTCGTTCAAATGCTAACTTAAAGTTCTAAACTTAGAAATACTTGAAAATAATAAATTACATCAAAATTTCCATGGTACGCAGACCATATTTAAAACTTTACATTCAAAGATAGAACGGTGCGCAGACCGTATTTAACTATCCTAAGTTGGCCATACTAGTCACTTGGAGTACCTGCATTGCATAAAAATATATATTCTACGAATTCACCCATTCGTATGCTAAATCGAATAGCCCATGTAAATATGCAAGTATTTACGTGAATTAATTAAAATTCACGTTCACATAAACGCGTCCTAAAAGATTAATCAATTTCCAAATTATTAATCCTTGGACTTTATTCTAATTAAAATTGAATTTAATTAAAATAATGCGACCTACGAAATAATTAAAATAATTATTTCATTTTAATTTCATTTAGTGGCTCCCACTCAAACCAATAATTATTCCGGATAATTAATTATGAAATATTAAATTAAAACTCGCGGCCCGGCCCAAGCAAATAAAATATTAAATTAAATATCCCGTTAGCCCAAATTAATGCAAATATACGAAGCCCAACGAATTAAACGATTTTAAAAAAAAAGTTCAATTGCCTAATCGGGCTAGGCTTGCGCCCAGCCCCGCCTTGCGTGAAGCCCAAGAGCACACGAGCATTGCCCGCGCACCCCAGCCCCATCGTGCGCGAGGCCCAAGAGCACACGAGCAATGCCCGCGCGCCCTCAGCCCCATCGCACCGCATGCGCACCGCGTACCCGCAGCCATGCCGCCCCTGCGTTGCGTGTGTTGTGCATCGAGTGTGCTGGACGTCGCAAGGCTTGCCCTTGCTTCGTCGCAGCCCCGCAAGCACCCTCGCCTGCCCCTTCCTTGCCTAGCGCGCACGAGGTACGCAGCCTTGCTGCTGCTGCCCGTGTCGCATGGCTCGGCGACCACAATGGCCTCGTATGGCTCGGCGAGCCATACTTCCTGAAGGAAATAATGCCCTTGGTCCAAGTATGCATTCAATGTTAAGTCTAATAAGTGCGGTTCAGTATTATTTAACAAGTTAATAATTCAGTGAGATCAAGTGAGCGGAATGCCTGACTAGAGGCCGCTTCAGTTCAAGTGGAATTAATTATATTAATCCACAGCTTACTCTTGACTGAACCCGTAGGGTCACACAAATAGTACGTAAACGGATCAAGTATTTAATGGCATTAAATACTCCATCTATGGATATTCGGAATCGACGGATCTTGGTTTCAGTGGGAGCTGAGATCGTCACAGGCAAGAAATGAATACTCCGGAAACGATGATATTGCCGGAAACGGAAATATGGATCGTATCGGAAATATAAATATTATCCAAGTCGTAGATGTTGCCGGAAACGGAAACATGGTACGTATCGGAAAATATTATCTGAAATGGAAATATTGCCGGAATCGGAAATATTGCCGGAAACGGAAATATTGTCAGAATCGGAAATATTATCGGAATCGGAAAATAATTCTTGAAACGGAAATATTAAATATTTGTTCGAAACGGAAATTGATTCCGGAATCGGAAATATTAAATATTGTTCGTATCGGAAATGAATTCCGGAACCGGGAATTTAATCGGAAGCGTATCGTACGAATAAACATCGGACGAGCTTGCTAGACGCAAGGCCTAGCACGAAGCTAGGCCCAACGCCTAGCAAAGCCCGCGCGCGACCAAAGCAAGCAAAGCCCAAACGCGAGAGCAAGGCCAGCAGGCGTGCGCCCCTCGTGGGCTGCGAGCACTTGCTGGGCCTGGGCTCAGCGCGCGCGCACGCAAGGCGCCCCTCGTGGGCTGCTGCGCCTGCGTGTGTGTTTGTGCTTGCGTAGGAAACCTTGATCGGTTAGGATTCGTATAATATTGATTCCTAAGTCTACTAGATAAATTAAGTGATTGAATTTTAGATTAATTCAGATTCACTAAATCGTTTCCTAGTAGGATTCTAATATCCGATACCCATGCCCTATAAATAGGTGATCAATGCTCACAATTTATATCGAGTATTCAAGTATTCAAAGTGATTTTTGAGAGCAAAAATTCAGTCACACAATTGCCTATAAGTGCCGAAAATTCTAAGTACCTTAAGGGCGATCCTAGTTGGTCAAGCTTAAGGCGGATCCGGACGTGCTGTGGACTATCTATGGAGGGACGACACTTGGAGTCCTAAAGACTTGTTCTTGTTGGGTTCGGGCGCAGCTAGGGAAGGCACGCAACAAAGAGTATGCATCTAAACTATGCTAAATGATTATGTGTAAATAATATGCTTTCCTGGCTTTATGGTTTTTCCGCATGATTTATGAATTGTCATATGTATCATAACCTAACAGTGGTATCACGAGCCTCTTATTATTTTCATAATCTAAATTTCATGAACATGGTTAAATATTACAAATTTGCAAGAATTAAAAGGGGTGATTAATTTTCGTAATTGTTAATTAATTGCAAATTGCGTTTATTTAATTATACGTACGCAGTTTTTCGGCAGTTTCTTCGTTACTCATCCAAATCGAGTGATTTTTGTGTCAATTCCGCATGTAAAAGGAATTCTAAAATTTTGACCCAGAATTCTCAAATTCGAAGCCTAACTATGACTTTTCGGAGGTTTTAGTTTTTCGAATGCAAAATTTCGTAAATTTAAGATGTTAAATTAAATATTTGCGATTCTTGTTGATAAATCTTGAATTTTTGATTGACCTACTGTATATGTTTAACAAGTTTGAATGCCTAGCCTTGTTAATTATGCAATCTAATTTGTAATTATGATTAATTTGTTGAAAATTGGAATAATTTAGAATTAATTTGATTTTCATAATTAGTTATAATTTAATTATATACCTATGATTAAAAACCACCATAAAAATTGTAAATTTATGTTAAATTTTAAATTTTTATGACCTAGACTTGAATCCATGTTAATCGGAAATCAATTGAATAATAAATTTTCGATTTTTTCGCCCTAAAATTATGAAATTAATATTATTTATTAATTTGTCATTACTTTTGAATATAAATTTTAAATTTTTATGCGATTCGCTCATATAACTTGCACGCACAAAGCAATGGACGCTACGTGTTACCCTTAAGGGGTGTTGTATAGTGCGGGCATGTGACGACGAGCAAGGGAGCTCGTCGCCCATGCGGTACGAATGCAATGAGCAAGGCCATGGTGCACGAGCACAAGGCAGGAGCCCTGCCTTGTGTCGTGGGCTGTGTGCAATGGGCGAATGGGCGAGGGCGAGAGCAAGGCACGAGCAGTCGCGTGTGGGCAGCAAGCGAGCTGCGCCACAGCGCGCACTGCCTCGCGCAAGCGTGCGGAGCCTCGCGTGCCACGAGTGCTGCGCCAAGCAACGATTGCTCGCGCGCAACGAGTGCTTGTTGTGCGTGCGACGAGCGCTGCGCCCAGCGATGGTGTGCGAGTGCTTGTTGTGCGTGCGACGAGCGCTGCGCCCAGCGATGGCGTGCGAGTGCTTGTTGTGCGTGCGACGAGCGCTGCGCCCAGCGATGGCGTGCGGGCGCGTGTTGCGACGTCCGACGAGCGCTGCGCCCAGCGATGGGATGCGGCAGCATGCTCGTGCGTCGAGCGCTGGCGCGCGCAGCGAGCACCAGCTCGCGTGATGCCTTGCGATGGTGAGCAGCATCGATGCGAGGCAGCGCATGGGCTGCGCGCACATGGCCAGCGATGGCTGTGTGCGTGTGGCCCATGGGCGTGCGATGCGTGGGATTGTTGCGTTGCGATTAGATCGTTTTGAAATTTTTAATTTGAAATTTTCAGTTTACGTAATTTTAATTAATTTTAAAATTGATAATTTAAATTATTTTCTTGGATTTTAATTTTGAATATTGTAATTATAATAAATTTTATTTATTCTAATTATTTTACTAAAATTAAAATCATGAATTAATTTAAATACGACTGAAATTAAATTAAACTTTTTGGATTCAATTATAAATTTATATGAGCTTTAAATTTTAATTAAATTTGTATGTTTCCGGTTAGACTAGAAATACATTTTTATGTTTAAAATTAGTAAAGCATATGAATTTATTGGTTTAAGTGGGAGCCCCTTTTAGTCATAAACTCTTGATTATCCTTAAGGTTAAAACAACTTGATTAGAATTAATAAGGACTGAATAATTTGTAGATTATTGGTGCCCTTGATTAATTGCTGCAAATGTTTATGTGATGCATAATGTGTTTTACTAACCAGCTATGTGGGTCATTCATGATCATGAATGGGTGAATGGTATATATTGTATATGTACTGTTTTGCAGGTTATGAAGTGACTAGTATAGCCCAAATAGGATAGAAAATATGGTCTGCGTACCATTAATTTGAATGTAATTGGTCTAAAGTACCAAAGTTGTTTTTCAATTCAAATATGGTCTGCGTACCATCAAATAGTTGTAATTAGTTTTAATTATAGCTTATTCTATTTGAAGAAAATGGTGCCTCCCACGGAGATTTTCAAGACGGACTTTGAAATTAAAGCTTCAAGATGAAGTCGGGCCATACTAGATCACATTTATCTTATGCATGTTTTAAGTTATTTATTGCTTTTAAATATGTCTTAAAATGCATGAGATCAAAAGCTTGATTATGTTGCATGATTAAGGATTTTAGTTCACTTAAAATCTAACCAACATAGTAAGAGCCTTAAGTTCCAAACTTAAAAATTGAGTTAAAAGGTGCCATGCCAAAATATACACTTGCTTGGATATCCTTTACATCAATCTAGTAATAGTTTTCGCTCAGCGAGGTGTTACTTATTGGTCCTAAAGGGGCAAGGTACACAAATAATTGTGAGTACATGTTAGTTTTGGTGAAACTCAACGATATAAGTAAGGAGTCCTTTTATGTCGTGGCAAAATCGATAGGTTTACCTAATAAGTTTTTAGACGTACCTATCAACCAAGAATAGTTTCTAGACTATTAGCAAAAGGATTTTGCTTACCTAAGATGTTTTAGGATTAAGTCGACAAACTGTGCTTAGTTCTTCAATGATTTTAGGATCTTGGAATCATTTTATTCACACCTACCGGAACACATAATTCGAATAAAATGCTAATGACTTGTTTAAATTTCATGATTGCTTTAATTTTCAAGTTATTACTCATGATAAATGTTTAGACTTTGCATGTTTCAATGTATGTTTTAATTATTGTTTATAATTAAATATCTTGCACTGCAGTAAATCCTTTTAGAAAGGTAACAGTAAATTTCCTCGATTGGTAGTGAATCCAAGAACGATTCACAGAAATGAGAGAAAATGAGCAATTTAAAATGTACGTTTCTTTTAGCGACTTTTATGGTTGTTTTCGAATATCAAAATCGAATGGCAAACCAATTGGTGCTTGTGAATTCAAATTACAATGTAGTTTTGAGATCACAAAGCATTGAGTTTAAACGCTCAGCTTTACCAATGGTTAACAACCTAATATCTTTGTCCATTTAATTCTCGAATGAGTCTAGTCCCTAGACATTCGAATAGATCGATGCTTAGAGAACTTTAGAAGCCTCTGGTAATATCATCTAGTTGAAATAAAATATTCAACATAAATTAAAATGGTAAGAACTTTGTTGGAGTAACATTGGACATGTCTAAACAAAGTATAAAAGTCAACACTAGAGAATTCATTCTTAAGGCTATAAGAAAGGGTACAAGAAATAGGAAAATAAGGAACAAGTGAAAAGAACTTACAATTCCGTTTCTACCTAAAAGTTAATGTTTAAAGAAAGTGACCTGGCAATCAAACTTCCTTGGTATCATATACCGCTTGAGGTTCTTACTTCGGTAATAACTCAAACAATGGAAGCTAGGCTACACTAATGGCCTACAATTGGGAAATGAAGCATGGCATTGCTACATTAATTGTAGGGTCATCTAAGTTTTTTTTAAGTCCTTTCAAAGGCTGGAACTTAATGTCTATTTTGTTCCATAATCAGCATACCTAAATTTCTATTTTCAAACACAGAAAGACTCACGTTCAAGAAAAACAAAAACAATGTTTGTTTGTTTATTTGAATGAAATGGTGAACTACGGGTTGAGTCAATATGCTTGATTAAAACAAACAACTCTTTAACAATAAGAACTTTACTAGGTTCAAATCAACCCCTTGATTTGAGTTCCACTAATCTTTGGCATTGTTGCTTAGACCATATCAACAAGTTAACATTCAAAAGCTCTATTTTGATTGACTTTTGAAAGTTGATTGATTTCTAGATCATTTTAAGACAACTAGTCTTACTTGTTGAAAGTAACAAAAGATATGAACTATTGTTAGAACGCCTAGACAATAGAGTTCAAAGCTAAAGAAAGATTTTATGACTTTATGGATTTGAGTGAATATAGGTTTATTTACTCAAATGTGATATAAGTTGAATCTGTTTGGCTAGTTCAAAGATTCAGAAGTATAAAATCCACTTGGCAAGAAATCATAAAGATCTAGGTTAGATCATGTTGATGATTACTTGAGACCAAATATGATCATCAATGATTGTGTGTTGTAATTTCACAATCTAGGTCCATAAGATATGGCATATCTTAGTGGGAATAATCGAAGTCAATTAGTACTTGATTCGATTAATGATGAATCATAAAGACTTTTCCTATAATTTCTAAAACAAAATGCTCAACTACCACCAAACTAAACCAAATTCGTCAAAGCTATTGAAAAGTAATTTCAGAATAACTTTTCATAAAATATATCTAGAGAGTTGCAAAACTCAGTGGGAGCTTAGTGTTTGTCATTCGACAAACTAAGGCCCAAGTTTAGATATATGTTTCATTGTGATTTATTCAAATGAGACACAAGGGTATTGTTTCTACCACGAATTTTTTAGAACATAATGTTTGTTTGCTTGAAATAATGTCCTTTTGGAGATTCGTTTCCAAAATGACAAGTGGGAGAAAATAGACCTCGAAAGTCTTCGAGGCGACCAACAAACATAAACGGACATTCAGGAGGCTTTTCGAAGTTCTTTAGAAAATCCGAACATGTATTCTTTAAGGACTTTAGAAGTGGCTTTAAAGAATAGACATCTCTTAGAAGACTTTACAAGTGCTTCAAGGAGAACAGAATATTCGAAGGACTTTCAAGTGGCTATTGATATTCTATTGTTTGATGTTCTATACCCAAGTAGGCATAGAGTTTAAGTCACTGAAACTATGAGATTCTTCTATTAGATAGTGAAGAAACATGGAGTTCAGGTCACTGAAGCTATGCAATTCTTCTACTAGATAGTAAAGAAACCTACAACTTGCAGTCAAACTATTAATGAGTTTGTGACCTGTAAGAAAGCTATGACGAAACCCAGATTCCCTAAAATGGTTAGAGGCCATATATAGACTCAAATGTTTTAAATGGTTAGAGGCCATAAAACATACTCAATATTTTGATGACAAAATTGAAATTTTGTTGATTTGCAAGAATAGTTTCACACCTATTGGTTGCAAGTTTGTTTTAAGGATAAAAACCATCAAACATGGAATTGTGTTCACACACAAAGCTAGATTAGTTGCTAAAGGTTACAAGCAAATTCATGGCATGGATTGTGTTGAAACCTCATGCATAATCGTAATGCTCAAGTCTATAACTCAAGCAATGATTGCATATTGGTACATATGACAATTAGATGACAAAACGTATTCCTCAATCAAATGTTGGAAGAAAACTATGTACATGGCATGTCATAGGATTTGTGGATCCAAATAAATGCTTGAAAAGGAATGCTAACTTATGAAATCTAAGTACAGATTTAAGCAAGCAATTGGGAATTGGAACTGTATTTTAGTGAAGCTAATAAGCATTTTAGTGTCATAAAATATACATGATTCTTATAGATATATAAGAAATTTAGTGGGAGTACGTAAAACTTATTTGGTCCTATGTGTATCACACATATCTCTCTATTGTGAAATAACATTCAAATGCTAATGACTTAGATTTGAAAATTATTTATCAATGATGGACCATGGCGAAACTTAGTACATACTGGGTATTAAGATCTATTTGCAAAGATCTTATAATATTGTTTTGGATTAAGTAATAGCATTTACTAAATCAAACACGAAAGACTCCATTGGAGATATTCGACCCATGTGAATAAATCTAAGTAAAAGATGTTTGAACTATGTATAAGCATTTACTAAGTTAAACATCAAAGAATCTAATGAGATTCTTCACCTATATTATATCTCAAAGAATTTAGTTGGATTCAGTATCTACTGAAACTGAATGAGCTTAAGTTACATGAATAGAATTCAATTGGGAATTATTCTGCAAAAGAATTTATCATGTATATAATATAATATGAGGATCGCCAAAAACGTATCGTATGACTTTAGGCATGACGAACATATACCAATCTCTATTGATCTAAGTAAAGATCAACTAGATTGAGATCAAGAAAAACTTATGGTACTTGAAAAGGTACATAGGATTTGTTCTTGATTCAAGGAAATAAAGATATGCTAAATATTGATGCTACACCCATAAACACTGGCAAAGGATCAAGAAAGATCCCTTTGAAGTTAACCATTGACAAGGACGAGCTATAGAGCATTGTGTTTTGAAATGGCAACATGGATTGGAGACCATGAGTTGTTGCGTGGGAAATTAAAATATTAATTTCTATGTTCCAAAGATACAGATGGAAAGTCTTCCACATATCTGTGAACTGCTTGGATAAGTAATTCCAAACAAAGCATCACTAGCAACCTATAAAGTTGAAGTAAAAGTACTTATTGCCTAAAAAGCAATAAAACAGGGTTGTTTATGTTAAACAGTTCTTCAGATCCTATGTCTGCTGACTTGATGGTTCTTCATTGCAAAATGCGTAGAACCACTATTGAAGTAAGAAAGACTAGATCACATAATAAACAAACTCAAAAGATCTTATCATCATATCTCGAAAAACATTCGATGAAAAGGATGTTAAGATTGGCAAAGCATGATAACTAAACCTATGCAACAAGTGAGAAACAACACTCACATTGTGGCACTGGAAATCAAGCATAGCTTTGAATTCCATGAACTGTTTTAAAGATGGCTTTGAGGCCCATGGTTGTAAAACAATGGGGTTGAACATTTATCATATATGAAATGTATTTTCATATTCCATTTAATCTTGGTTTAGTATTAAATGATGAGTCCCTTCAATTTGACGATATATTCAAGATAGACTGTTAGGACCAGTCCTTTGACTAAGAAATGTCTATCAAGTGAACTTGAATGTCAAAGGTTGAAAATGGTCCCTAGTCGGAGTTTTCTATAAAATTGGACGCATAGAAAACGTTAGACGATTAGAATGCAAGATGACTAGTAGTTCTGTTTCTTGAACTATGTGGAAATCGCAATGTCATAATCATTTGCATAGATACTTACTTTGGGAAGACTAGTATCGGACAAGACCTATGAAACTTTACTGTAAGAGATGAAAATCTGTCATAAGTAAATTTCATTAAAATTATTAGACACTAAATCCTCAATACCTGAATGATTTGAGATTACTTGTTTGAGAACTGGTTGCTTTGACGTTGACCAACCGTCGCACCGTAAAAGGAGGCTATAAAGGCAACGCTCAGGTAATCACCTATCAAACGAAGTCTAATCTCAAGATCTCAAGATTGGGATTGTCCTCCCATAAATCGGGATGAGATGCTTAAAAGTTGTACAAGGCCACTCGGAGAGCTAGAAACTGTGAAATGCATGGCCGTGCTCGGATGAATCATAGGCTATGATTATCTGTTTATTTGATCAGTTGAACTCTGAAACCGAGGAACACCTCTGGACATAATAAGGATGACAACTCTTACCTTATGTTCAAGAGCAAGCATCGAGCGACAAAGGAATCAGGAAATGCACACTTGTCCCTAAGGACAAGTGGGAGACTGAAGGAAATAATGCCCTTGGTCCAAGTATGCATTCAATGTTAAGTCTAATAAGTGCGGTTCAGTATTAATTAACAAGTTAATAATTCAGTGAGATCAAGTGAGCTGAATGCCTGACTAGAGGCCGCTTCAGTTCAAGTGGAATTAATTATATTAATCCACAGCTTACTCTTGACTGAACCTGTAGGGTCACAAATAGTACGTAAACGGATCAAGTATTTAATGGCATTAAATACTCCATCTATGGATATTCGGAATCGACGGATCTTGGTTTCAGTGGGAGCTGAGATCGTCACAGGCAAGAAATGAATACTCCGGAAACGATGATATTGCCGAAAACGGAAATATGGATCGTATCGGAAATATAAATATTATCCAAGTCGTAGATGTTGCCGGAAACGGAAACATGGTACGTATCGGAAAATATTATCGGAAATGGAAATATTGCCGGAATCGGAAATATTGCCGGAAACGGAAATATTGTCAGAATCGGAAATATTATCGGAATCGGAAAATAATTCCGAAAACGGAAATATTAAATATTTGTTCAAAACGGAAATTGATTCCGGAATAAGAAATATTAAATATTGTTCGTATCGGAATGAATTCCGGAACCGGGAATTTAATCGGAAGCGTATCGTACGAATAAACATCGGACGCGCTTGCTAGACGCAAGGCCTAGCACGAAGCTAGGCCCAACGCCTAGCAAAGCCCGCGCGCGACCAAAGCAAGCAAAGCCCAAACGCGAGAGCAAGGCCAGCAGGCGCGCGCCCCTCGTGGGCTGCGAGCACTTGCTGGGCCTGGGCTCAGCGCGCGCGCACGCAAGGCGCCCCTCGTGGGCTGCGAGCACTTGCTGGGCCTGGGCTCAGCGCGCGCGCACGGAAGGCGCCCCTCGTGGGCTGCTGCGCCTGCGTGTGTGTTTGTGCTTGCGTATGAAACCTTGATCGGTTAGGATTCGTATAAGATTGATTCCTAAGTCTACTAGATAAATTAAGTGATTGAATTTTAGATTAATTCAGATTCACTAAATCGTTTCCTAGTAGGATTCTAATATCCGATACCCATGCCCTATAAATAGGTGATCAATGCTCACAATTTATATCGAGTATTCAAGTATTCAAAGTGATTTTTGAGAGCAAAAATTCAGTCACACAATTGCCTATAAGTACCTTAAGGGCGATCCTAGTTGGTCAAGCTTAAGGCGGATCCGGACGTGCTGTGGACTATCTACGGAGGGACGACACTTGGAGTCCTAAAGACTTGTTCTTGTTCGGTTCCGGCGCAGCTAGGGAAGGCACGCAACAAAGAGTATGCATCTAAACTATGCTAAATGATTATTTGTAAATAATATGCTTTCCTGGCTTTATGGTTTTTCTGCATGATTTATGAATTGTCATATGTATCATAACCTAACACTTCCATCATGCCCATGTTCGTGTTTTTGGTTCGTAAAACAGACCAACTTAATTAAAATTAAATTTAATTCACGAACTTGCATTAATTTTATTTTTCAAAAAAAAGTTACGATTTATTTTTTGAAAAACAACGATTTTTAACGATTTAATAAACTTTAACGACAATCCAATTTCGTAAAATTAATAAATCAAGGGCTAACAATATTCAAACTTTCAAGAACGATCGAATCAACTTTAAAGTTTGAACTTTTAATTAATAAAATCCGAAACTTTATATCGTTCATAAACAATTAAATTTCAGATTATTAATAATTTGGTTTAAGTGCGATTAAAATTAACGAAACCATTCAAAATTTTAATCCAATAATTTTTAAAATTAGCCACTGACCCATGAAATTATACCCGTTCCCCAATTAACCGAATTATTAAACCAAAATTAATTAAAATTCAATTAGGGTTGCAAATTTTACGAATTGGGGAAAGGTAAAATTAAGGTTTATGCTTATCGGAACATTGTGTCAAAATTTCAAGCAATTCCGAGTAGTTTAGGTCGACCTTTTAATTGAATTACTGTCCGACACTTTTAATTTTTAATGAAAAATTAACAAAAACGCCCAAAAACTGATGCTTCGAGGCCTGTTTTCGCAATTCTATTCTCATGAGTTGATCTTAGAAAATCGTTTTCCATCAGATTAGGGTTTTAAAAATCGAAAAAGCGAATATTTTTGATTTCGGAACTGCCAATTTCGCAATTAATCCCATAATTCGAAAAAAAATCCGAAAAATCAACAAAAATTCCAAAAATTTCGACAATGCAAAAACAATAATAATCATGCTAATTCATGCTTTGAATACATAAGGCTCTGATACCACTGTAGGGGAATACAGTTAAACATAAAAACATGTGCGGAACAATCCCCAAAGCCAGGAAACATGTATAAAGCACAGATTAAGCAAAGTTACATTCGAAGCGTGTTTTCCACAATAATCTTTCAACGAACACGAACAAAGAACTCCACTTGTCGTTCCTCTACTTGATTCACCGACACGATCAGATCCGTCTTGATAATCGTAGCTTAGACAATCATTCAAGAGTTTGTGCTTTTGGGAAGAACACATCCATGGAGGCTAGAGAGAATTAGGGTTTCTCTCTCCTCCTTAGGGTTTGATGTGTAATCTGATTTTTGCATTAGGTTATTGGAAAACGTGAGATGGATTAATATTATAACCCTTAGGTTATAATATCAACCGGCCAAGGCACATAGGCCATGCGCCAGCCAGCCCCGTCCGTGCAAGCCCACACGCGCACAGCCACACAGGCGCTGGGCCTTGGGCCGCGCTGTGTGCGCTGCTGCTGCTGATCCTCGCATGCGCGCGTGCGCCCAGCCAAGGCTTGGGCCTTGAGCGCTGGCTCGCTGCTACGCCCAGTAGACCTTGCGCGCTTGCGCGCCTTGGCTCGTTGGGCTGGCAGCATTGCCCCTTTCCGTATCCGCAAATAATATATTTCCTATATATTATTTATCGTCTCGTATACGACGAATCACCGTCGTACGATACGATTTATTCGTTTCGCCTAGCTTACGAATATTCGCGATACGATATACGATTCCGATGCAAGGTCGTATCGTATAATACGTTTTCCAACTAATTCGCGAAAAACTATTAAATGAATTTCCGATTCATTTAATCTGGTGATCTGTTACGTGTCATTGGTGTGACCATGTAGGTTCAGTCAAGAGTAAGTTGTGAGTTCAAATATGCATTAGAACTCACTGATCGGAAGCATTGCTCCAGCTAGCTGTTCCGATCACTTCATCTCATTGAATTAATTGTTCGCAATTAATCTGAACCTTGGTATTAGACTTAATGCACCTTGGTGAAGGACACATTTCCTTCAATAATAACCCGCTAAGCCAAGAAAACTCCGAATATCGGTGACACTCTTCGGTGTAGGCCCTCACTAACAGCTTTTATCTTTGCAGGGTCCACTGCAACTCCTTCCTTAGATACAAAATATCCTAAGAATGCAACTTTCTCCAGCCAGAATTCACACTTCGAGAATTTGGCGTACAACTGGTTGTCTCTTAGGGTACTCAACACTGAACTTAAGTGTTCCGCATGATCCTCCTCACTTTTGGAGTATACCAGAATATCATCTACGAAAACCACTACAAACCGGTCCAAGAATGCATGGAATACTCGTTTCATTAAGTCCATAAAAATTGCAGGCGCATTGGTTAATCCAAAAGGCATAACTGTGAACTCATAATGACCGTATCTAGTCCTAAATGCAGTCTTTGGTATATCGTGTTCTGCGATTCTCAACTGATGATAACCTGACCTCAAGTCAACCTTTGAAAACATTCCCGCTCCTTTCAACTGGTCAAACAGATCATTTATCCTAGGCAAATGATACTTATTCTTGATTGTGACCTTATTGAGCTCCCTGTAGTCTATACAGAGTCTCATACTTCCGTCCTTCTTCTTCACAAACTAGACTGGCGCTTCCCAAGGCGATGCACTTGGTCTAATATAACCTTTCCCTAGTAATTCCTCAAGTTGACCTTTTAACTCACTCATTTCCGCCGGAGCCATACGGTATGGGGCTTTCGAGATAGGTGCAGTTCCCGGTATTAGGCCTACGGTAAAGTCAATTGGTCGATTGGGCGCCATTCCCGGGATCTCCTCCGGAAACACTTCCAAGAACTCACTTACCACTGCAATGTCCTCTGGTTTCTCTTTTATCACATGTTCTAAGTCTCTTACATTGCATAAGAAAACGGGGTTCCCTTTATGTACTAACTGAAGGAAATAATGCCCTTGGTCCAAGTATGCATCCTATGTTAAGTCTAATAAATGCGGTTCAGTATTAATTAACAAGTTAATAATTCAGTGAGATCAAGTGAGCTGAATGCCTAGCTAGAGGCCGCTTCAGTTCAAGTGGAATTAATGATATTAATCCACAGCTTACTCTTGACTGAACCCGTAGGGTCACACAAATAGTACGTAAACGGATCAAGTATTTAATGGCATTAAATACTCCATCTATGAATATTCGGAACCGACGGATCTTGGTTTCAGTGGGAGCTAAGATCGTCACAGGCAAGAAATGAATACTCCGGAAACGATGATATTGCCGGAAACGGAAATATGGATCGTATCGGAAATATAAATATTATCCAAGTCGTAGATGTTGCCGGAAACGGAAACATGGTACGTATCGGAAAATATTATCGGAAATGGAAATATTGCCAGAATCGGAAATATTGCCGGAAACGGAAATATTGTCAGAATCGGAAATATTACCGGAATCGGAAAATAATTCCGGAAACGGAAATATTAAATATTTGTTCGAAACGGAAATTAATTCCGGAATCGGAAATATTAAATATTGTTCGTATCGGAAATGAATTCCGGAATCAGAAAAATTTAATCGGAAGCGCATCGTACGAATAAGCATCGGACGAGGCCTGCCGGACGAGGCCCAGCACGAAGCCAGGCCATCGCCCAGCAAGCCAAGCGCGCCGCACAAACAGCCACGCCAGGCCCAGCGCAAGGCCAGGCCCAGCAGGCTGCGCAGCGCGCACAGCGCGCACAGCACGCGCAGCGCGCGCGGGCGCTGCGTGGGCTGCTGCTCGCGCGCACGCATGGGGGCCCATCGTGGCTGCCGTGCGTGTGTGTGCAAGTGTTTGTGTTCGTGCACGTTTCCTAAAACATGCAGAGTTCGGTTAATGATTAAATTCCTAATTCTATTTGATAAATTAATTAAATTAGAGTTCTTGTAGGATTCTAGGTTTAATTAATTTGTATCTGAATAGGATTTCGATTCCCTTTCCATACCCCTATAAATATGAGGCTAGGGCTCACAATTTATAACAAGTTTCAAAGTATTCAAAAAGTGAGTTTTTGAGAGAAAATTAAAACACACATCTTGCTCATAAAGTGCCGAAATTTTCTAGTACCTTAAGGGCGATTCTAGTTGGTCAATCTTAAGGCGGATCCGGACGTGCTGTGGACTATCTACGGAGGGACGACACTTGGAGTCCTAAAGACTTGTTCTTGTTCGGTTCGGGCGCAGCTAGGGAGGGCACGCAACAAAGAGTATGCATCTAAATTATGCTATATGATTATGTGTAAATAATATGTTGTCCTGGGTTAATGGTTGTTTCCGCATGATCTATGTAATGTCATATGTATCATAACCTAACAGTGGTATCACGAGCCCCTTATTATTTTCATAATCTAAATTGCATGAACATGGTTAAATATTACAAATTTGCAAGAATTAAAAGGGGTGATTAATTTTCGTAATTGTTAATTAATTGCAAATTGCGTTTATTTAATTATACGTACGCAGTTTTTCGGCAGTTTCTTCGTTACTCATCCGAATTGAGTGATTTTTGTGTCAATTCCGCATGTAAAAGGCATTCTAAAATTTTGACAAAAATAGTATTTTTCTGCCGAACCCAGAATTCTCAAATTCGAAGCCTAACTATGACTTTTCGAAGGTTTTAGTTTTTCGAATGCAAAATTTCGTAAATTTAAGATGTTAAATTAAATATTTGCGATTCTTGTTGATAAATCTTGAATTTTTGATTGACCTACTGCATATGTTTAACAAGTTTGAATGCCTAGTCTTGTTAATTATGCAATCTAATTTGTAATTATGATTAATTTGTTGAAAATTAGAATAATTTAGAATTAATTTGATTTTCATAATTAATTGTAATTTAATTAGAAACCTATGATTAAAAACCACCATAAAAATTGTAAATTTATGATAAATTTTAAATTTTTATGACCTAGACTTGAATCCATAACAATCGGAAATCAATTGGATAATAAATTTTCGATTTTTTCGCCCTAAAATTATGAAATTAATATTATTTATTAATTTGTCATTAATTTTAAATATAAATTTTAAATTTTTTATGCGATTCGTTCATAAAACTTGCACACACGAAGCTATGGACGCTTCGTGTTACCCTTAAGGGGTGTTGTATAATGCGGGCATGCGACGACGAGCAAGGGAGCTCGTCGCCCGTGCGGCACGAATGCAATGAGCAAGGGCGTAGTGCACGAGCACAAGGCAGCAGCCCTGCCTTGTGTCGTGTGCCACGAGCAATGGACGAATGGGCATGGGCGAAGGGCGAGCCAAGGCAGTCGCGTGTGGGCAGCAAGCGAGCTGCGCCACAACGCGCGCTGCCTCGCACAAAAGCGCGCAGCCTCGCGCGCAGCGAGCGCAAGCTCGCGTGCCACGAGCGCTGCGCCCAGCATTGCTCGCGCGCACAACGAGCGAGGACTCGCGCGCACAGCCAGCATTGCTCGCGCGCACAGCGAGCGATGTCGCCCGCCCAGCGAGCGATGTCGCGCGCCCAGCGAGCGATGGCTCGCGCGCCCAGCGAGCGATGTCGCGCGCCCAGCGAGCGATGTCGCGCGCGCACTGCGAGCGATAGCTCGCGTGCGATGAGCGCTGGCGCGCGCAGCGAGCACCAATGCGTGCGGAGGCTTGCGATGGGGATGCAGCAGCTATGCGACGAGCGCATGGGCTGCGCGCACATGGCCAGCAATGGCTGTGTGCGTGCGGCCCATGGGCGTGCAACGCGTAGGGTGTTTGTGTTACGATTAAAGATCGTTTTGAATGTTTAATTTGAAAATTCCAGTTCACGTAATTTTAATTAATTTTAAAATTAATAATTTAAATTATTTTCTTGGATTTTAATTTTGAATATTGTAATTACGGTTTTTTCATGAAATGCCCCTGAGGTTTCACGAAATTCACCAAATACTCCTGCGTGTTTCAAAATACATAGTATACCCCTATTTATCCGTACTGTTCATTAAATGCACCTGTACTTAACGGACGTTAGCCTGCCGTTAGCTGTGTTTTACCATTTTACCCTTAATTCGTATTTAGGGCGATTAAGGATGAAAAACCTTAAAGAAAATCAAAAAAAAAAAAAAACATCTTCTTCTCGTCTCTCATCTCCCCTGTTCTTCTTCCTTCAATTCTACTCAAATGCTACAAAATCTGGGTGTTCTTTGGGTGAATTCGCGACAAAAAGGATATTTGACGCGATTTCGATCTCACCCCCAATTCATCAATGGCAGATTCACCTCAAATTACTCAGAAACACAAACATGGGTATTTTTTCGTACTGTTCGGATGTTTGACGCGATTTCGATTTCACTCACAAACTTTCTTTCTCCTCCACTCAACCAACACCACTTCTGATTTCATTCACTAATTTCTCCTTTCGAATCTTCAATCAAATAATTGTTGATTCTTGAAATCCCCAATTTCTAGGGTTCATAGCTTTTATTCGCAAAATTGAACGATTTGCCCCAATTCAATTTTGTTGGGTTTTCGATTGTCTTGGTAATTTCTTTTGCAATTTTAGTGTTCCTCAAATATGGATTTCGATTGCCTTGGTAATTTCTTTTGCAATTTTGGTGTTCAAAATTTAGTGAAGACACTTACTGTGAGATTGTGAAAGGGTTTCTAAAGCATGAGAGTATTAAGGATTTAGCAGCATTGGTTGTTGAAGCTAAAATGTCAGAGCCTGAAATGTCGTTGGGGAACAATCTACGGGGTTTGGTATTGTTAATGCTTGTATTGTACTTGGGATGTTGGATAAAGCACATAGTATATTGGATGAGATGAAAGCTAAAGGAGCTTCTGTTGGACTTGGGGTGTGTATTTGTCAATCTTAAAATCCTACTGTAAAGAGTATCGGACAGCTGAAGCTGCACAAATGGTAGCGGAGATCAATTGTTCTGGCTTGCACTTGGATGTTAGTTGTTATGACTCTCTAATAAAAGCGTCAATGTCAAGCCAGGATTTCCAATCTGCATTTTCTTTGTTTAGGGACATGAGGGATGCAAGAATATCGGAGCTAAAAGGAAGTTGTCAGTCCACTGTTGGGTAATGGAACATCTGGAATTCTGGAGGCAAAGGTGCTCCGTCCCAGTTGGGAAAAACTACTAGAAGAAAAAATGCTCCTGACTTAACAAAGGAAACATCTAGAGGTGAAGATGCTTGTGTACGTTAGATTCAAATTCTGCAATTTAAAAAGCAGTTTTGGTATTTGGTGCAAACAAATTTACAAATATGGGTATATTGTGCAAGACATTTATAAATAGGTGCATTTGGTGAATTATAAACATGACTTAACGGAGGACTAACGGAAAGTCAAAATAGGGGTATTTGGTGAACAATACGAAAAAAATAGGGGTATACTATGTATTTTGAAACACGCAGGGGTATTTGGTGAATTTCGTGAAACCTCAGGGACATTTCATGAAAAAACCGTTGTAATTATAATAAATGTCATTTATTCTAATTATTTTACTAAAATTAAAATCATGAATTAATTTAAATAACGACTGAAATTAAATTAAACTTTTTGGATTCAATTATAAATTTATATGAGCTTTAAATTTTAATTAAATTTGTATGTTTCCGGTTAGACTAGAAATACATTTTTATGTTTAAAATTAGTAAAGCATATGAATTTATTGGTTTAAGTGGGAGCGTTTTTTAGTCATAAACTCTTGATTAGGTCTACAAATCCTTAAGGTTAAAACAACTTGATTAGAATTAATAAGGACTGAATAATTGGTAGATTATTGGTGCCCTTGATTAATTGCTGCAAATGTTTACGTGATGCATAATGTGTTTTACTAACCAGCTATGTGGGCCATTCATGATAATGAATGGGTGAATGGTATATATTGTATATGTACTGTTTTGCAGGTTATGAAGTGACTAGTATGGCCCAAATAGGATAGAAAATATGGTCTGCGTACCATTAATTTGAATGTAATTGGTCTGAAGTACCAAAGTTATTTTTCAATTCAAATATGGTCTGCGTACCATCAAATAGTTGTAATTAGTTATAGCTTATCCTATTTGAAGAAAATGGTGCCTCCCACGGAGATTTTCAAGACGGACTTTGAAGTTAAAGCTTCAAGATGAAGTCGGGCCATACTAGATCACAAATATCTTATGCATGTTTTAAGTTATTTATTGCTTTTAAATATGTCTTAAAATGCATGAGATCAAAAGCTTGATTATGTTGCATGATTAAGGATTTTAGTTCACTTAAAATCTAACCAACATAGTAAGAGCCTTAAGTTCCAAACTTAAAAAAATTGAGTTAAAAGGTGCCATGCCAAAATATACACTTGCTTGGATATCCTTTACATCAATCTAGTAATAGTTTTCGCTCAGCGAGGTGTTACTTATTGGTCCTAAAGGGGCAAGGTACACAAATAATTGTGAGTACATGTTAGTTTTGGTGAAACTCAACGATATAAGTAAGGAGTCCTTTTATGTCGTGGCAAAATCGATAGGTTTACCTAATAAGTTCTTAGACGTACTTATCAACCAAGAATAGTTTCTAGACTATTAGCAAAAGGCTTTTGCTTACCTAAGATGTTCTAGGATTAAGTCGACAAACTGTGCTTAGTTCTTCAATGATTTTAGGATCTTGGAATCATTTTATTCACACCTGCCGGAACACATAATTTGAATAAAATGCTTAATAAACATTGAATGATGCATGTATGCTAGAATTTAAGTTTATTAAGAGAAACTGTGAATGGTTATTTATTTGTTTATTCTTTTCAATTGTAGTTTTAATATGGCAAACAACAATCAAAACATCATCATGGGTTCTGAGCTTATGGTCAAGCTGAACCTGACAAATTTTCTTGAATGGGAAGCTAAGCTAGTTGAAATAGTCAAACTCAATGGACTTGAGTATGTACTGTCACATCCCATGCCAAGCTACTATGCCAGAGACATGACCCCTGAGAGATTTTACGCCTGGGATGCGGATCTCAAAAAGGTTATGAGTCTCATGCTGAACAATATCCCTGATGATTGGGCTAAAAGGTTTGTAGCCTATGAACCTTTTACGCTCATCAAGAATCTGAGGGATATCTGTCGTGGAAGTACGGAGGACAGGGACCTAAACGTCCATGAGTTGATTGAATCAATGTCTGGTCTAAAGGTTAGTTCTCCCAAAAGGTGTTATAGGATGGAGGTCCAAGAAACACATGTTCAGCTCCTTCGCACTAAACAGAGGGTAGGCGTCCCACTGAGGTTCCATGTGGATCTTATGTGTTCATATTTTGATCGCCTAAGTCTACTAGGAACACCAATAAGCGAAAGGATGGCAGTCTCTGTCTTGCTCAATTCACTACACAGTGGGTTTGGTCGCTTCAAGCAACTATACCTAAGTGAACCAAGAGAAGAAACAGTTGCAGAATTTATTCACCTTGTCAGAAAGGCTGAAATAGTACTGGACTGTGAAGCCAAAGATTTACTCAAGGCTAGAAAGAGACCATTCAAGAAAGGTGGAAAGTCCAAGGGCAATGCTAAATCAAAGCAGGACAAGTCCACATCAAGCTGTCTTTATTGTGATGGAATAGGCCATTACAAAAGAGAATGTCCAAAGCTAAAGGAAGATCAGAAGAACGGAACAGTCGTTCCATCTTCAGGTATTTTCGTTATAGACTGTATACTTGCTAATTCAACTTCTTGGGTATTAGATACAGGTTGTGGCTCACACTTATGTTCCAATCCACAGGGACTAAGAAGAAGTAGAAAGTTAAGCAAGGGTGAAGTCGACCTACGAGTGGGAAATGGAGCACGGATTGCTGCATTAGCCGTAGGAACTTACTATTTGTCGTTGCCCTCTGGGCTAGTTTTGGAACTGGAAGAATGTTTCCATGTTCCAAGTCTTACTAAAAACATCATTTCAGTTTCTTGCTTAGATGCTAAGGGATTTTCCTTTTTAATAAAAGACAATAGTTGTTCGTTTTATTTTAAAGAGATGTTTTATGGATCTGCTAGATTAGTCAATGGACTTTATTTATTAGATCACGACAAACAAGTATATAACATAAATACCAAAAAGGCCAAAAAGGATGATTCAGATCTCACCTATCTGTGGCATTGTCGATTAGGCCATATAAACTTGAAACGCTTAGAAAGACTTCAAAGGGAAGGAATACTAGAACCATTTGACTTAGAGGATTATGGTAAATGCGAATCATGTTTACTTGGCAAAATGACAAAGCAACCTTTCTCTAAAGTTGGAGAAAGAGCAAATGAACTATTGGGTTTAATCCATACAGATGTATGTGGACCAATGAGTACAAATTCTAGAGGTGGTTTCAGCTACTTTATCACTTTCACTGATGACTTCAGTAGGTATGGTTATGTCTACCTAATGAAGCATAAGTCTGAATCCTTTGACAAATTCAAGGAATTTCAGAGTGAAGTAGAGAATCAATTAGGCAAGAAGATTAAGGCACTGCGGTCTGATAGAGGCGGTGAATATCTGAGCTATGAATTTGATGACCATCTGAAAGAATGTGGAATTCTATCAGAATTGACTCCTCCTGGAACACCACAATGGAACGGTGTGTCAGAACGGAGGAACAGAACCTTGCTAGACATGGTCAGGTCAATGATGGGTCAGGCCGAACTTCCATTAGAATTTTGGGGACATGCACTAAATACAGCTGCACTCACTATAAATAGAGCTCCGTCTAAAGCTGTCGAAAAGACTCCATACGAATTATGGTTTGGAAAGCCTCCAAATGTGTCTTTTCTTAAGATTTGGGGATGTGAAGTATACGTCAAACGATTAATTTCAGACAAACTTCATCCAAAATCTGACAAATGTATCCTTGTGGGCTATCCAAAGGAAACAAAGGGGTATTACTTCTACAATACATCTGAGAACAAAGTGTTTGTTGCTCGAGATGGTGTCTTTTTGGAGAAGGATCACATTTCCAAAATGACAAGTGGGAGAAAAGTAGACCTCGAAGAAATTCGAGTCGAACAACAAACTCTAGAGAATGCTCAAGATGACATTCAGGATGAAACTCAGAGATCTTTAGAAGAATCTGGTGAGAATCATGGTCAATCTAGAAATGTTACCCCGCGTAGATCGCAAAGATATAGATCTCAACCGGAAAGGTACTTAGGTATTTTGACGAACGAGAGCTATGACGTTCTATTACTTGAAAGTGATGAACCTGCGACTTACAAGCAAGCTATGACGAGCCCTAGCTCCAAGCAGTGGCAAGAAGCCATGCAATCTGAATTAGACTCCATGTCTGAAAACCAAGTATGGGATTTGGTCGATTTGCCAGATGGCTACCAAGCCATTGGAAGCAAATGGGTTTTCAAACTGAAAAAGGACAAGGATGGAAAACTTGAAGTTTTCAAAGCTAGATTGGTCGCAAAAGGTTACAGGCAAGTCCACGGTGTGGATTACGATGAAACCTTTTCACCAGTTGCAATGCTAAAGTCTATTCGAATAATGTTAGCAATCGCTGCATATTACGATTACGAAATATGGCAGATGGATGTCAAAACTGCTTTCTTAAACGGCGTTTTAACAGAAACTGTGTTTATGACACAGCCTGAAGGTTTTGAGGATCCAAAGAATGCTAAAAAGGTATGCAAGCTAAAGAAGTCAATCTACGGATTGAAGCAGGCATCCAGGAGCTGGAATATACGTTTTGATGAAGCAGTCAGTGACTTTGGTTTCATCAAGAACGCAGACGAATCTTGTGTATACAAGAAGGTCAGTGGGAGCAAAATTGCTTTCCTAGTATTATATGTCGACGACATATTACTTATCGGAAATGACATTCCTATGTTGAACTCTGTCAAGATTTGGCTTGGGAAATGTTTTTCGATGAAGGATCTAGGAGAAGCACAGTACATATTGGGCATCAAGATTTACAGAGATAGATCTAAAAAGATGATTGGACTTAGTCAAAGCACTTATATCAATAAGGTGCTTGATAGGTTCAAGATGGCGGACTCCAAGCGAGGCTACCTACCCATGTCTCATGGAATGACTCTAAGCAAGACTCAGTGCCCAAAAACACTTGATGAGCGTAGACGAATGAATGGGATTCCATATGCATCATTGATTGGTTCAATAATGTATGCTATGATATGTACACGCCCGGATGTTGCGTACGCACTCAGTGCTACGAGCAGATACCAGTCAGACCCAGGAGAGGCGCATTGGACTGCTGCCAAGAATATTCTGAAGTACCTGAAAAGGCACAAAGATGACTTCCTGGTCTATGGTGGAGATGATGAATTAATTGTTAAAGGCTATACGGACGCAAGTTTCCAAACCGACAAAGATGATTTTAGATCACAGTCTGGGTTTGTCTTCTGCCTCAACGGAGGAGCAGTAAGCTGGAAAAGTGCTAAGCAAAGCACCATTGCGGATTCTACAACTGAAGCGGAGTACATTGCTGCACATGAAGCAGCAAAGGAAGCTATATGGCTAAGGAAGTTCATAGGAGAACTTGGTGTAGTCCCCTCCATTAAAGGACCAATAGCCCTGTATTGTGATAATAACGGAGCTATTGCACAGGCAAAAGAGCCTAGACACCACCAGAGAGTCAAGCATGTACTTCGTAGATTTCACCTTCTACGAGAGTTCGTTGAAAGAAAAGAAATCGAGATAAGCAAAATTGGAACTGATGACAACATATCAGATCCATTAACTAAACCTCTGCCGCAGGCGAAGCACAACTCGCACACTGCAGCTATGGGAATCAAGCATATTGGAGAATGGCTTTGATGTCTCTGTTTAATGTTTTAAAGTTTTAGAGTTTAAATCTTTGTAAAACATTATTGGTTAATCATTCACAATAAATGAAAAGAATTCATTTTTCCATTTAATTTGTGGTTTATTAAATGATGAGTCCCTTCAATTTGACGATATATTCAAGATAGACTGTCAGGACCAGTCCTGTGACTAAGAAATGTCTATCAAGTGAACTTGAATGTCAAAGGTTGAAAATGGTCCCTAATCGGAGTTTTCTATAAAATTGGACGCATAGAAAACGTTAAACGATTAGAATGCAAGATGACTAGTAGTTCTGTTTCTTGAACTATGTGGACATGGCAATGTCATAATCATTTGCATAGATACTTACTTTGGGAAGACTAGTATCGGACAAGACCTATGAAAATTTACTGTAAGAGATGAAAGTCTGTCATAAGTAAATTTCATTAAATTATTAGACACTAAATCCTCAATACCTGAGTGATTTGAGATTACTTGTTTGAGAACTGGTTGCTTTGACGTTGACCAACCGTCGCACCGTAAAAGGAGGCTATAAAGGCAACGCTCAGGTAATCACCTATCAAACGAAGTCTAATCTCAAGATCGCAAGAATGGGATTGTCCTCCCATAAATCGGGATGAGATGCATGGCCGTGCTCGGATGAATCATAGGCTATGATTATCTGTTTATTTGATCAGTTGAACTCTGAAACCGAGGAACACCTCTGGACATAATAAGGATGACAACTCTTACCTTATGTTCAAGAGCAAGCATCGAGCGACAAAGGAATTAGGAAATGCACACTTGTCCCTAAGGACAAGTGGGAGACTGAAGGAAATAATGCCCTTGGTCCAAGTATGCATTCTATGTTAAGTCTAATAAATGCGGTTCAGTATTAATTAACAAGTTAATAATTCAGTGAGATCAAGTGAGCTGAATGCCTAGCTAGAGGCCGCTTCAGTTCAAGTGGAATTAATGATATTAATCCACAGCTTACTCTTGACTGAACCCGTAGGGTCACACAAATAGTACGTAAACGGATCAAGTATTTAATGGCATTAAATACTCCATCTATGAATATTCGGAACCGACGGATCTTGGTTTCAGTGGGAGCTAAGATCGTCACAGGCAAGAAATGAATACTCCGGAAACGATGATATTGCCGGAAACGGAAATATGGATCGTATCGGAAATATAAATATTATCCAAGTCGTAGATGTTGCCGGAAACGGAAACATGGTACGTATCGGAAAATATTATTGGAAATGGAAATATTGCCAGAATCGGAAATATTGCCGGAAACGGAAATATTGTCAGAATCGGAAATATTACCGGAATCGGAAAATAATTCCGGAAACGGAAATATTAAATATTTGTTCGAAACGGAAATTAATTCCGGAATCGGAAATATTAAATATTGTTCGTATCGGAAATGAATTCCGGAATCGGAAAAATTTAATCGGAAGCGCATCGTACGAATAAGCATCGGACGAGGCCTGCCGGACGAGGCCCAGCACGAAGCCAGGCCATCGCCCAGCAAGCCAAGCGCGCCGCACAAACAGCCACGCCAGGCCCAGCGCAAGGCCAGGCCCATCAGGCTGCGCAGCGCGCACAGCACGCGCAGCGCGCAGCGCGCGCGGGCGCTGCGTGGGCTGCTGCTCGCGCGCACGCATGGGGGCCCATCGTTGCTGCCGTGCGTGTGTGTGCAAGTGTTTGTGTTCGTGCACGTTTCCTAAAACATGCAGAGTTCGGTTAATGATTAAATTCCTAATTCTATTTGATAAATTAATTAAATTAGAGTTCTTGTAGGATTCTAGGTTTAATTAATTTGTATCTGAATAGGATTTCGATTCCCTTTCCATACCCCTATAAATATGAGGCTAGGGCTCACAATTTATAACAAGTTTCAAAGTATTCAAAAAGTGAGTTTTTGAGAGAAAATTAAAACACACATCTTGCTCATAAAGTGCCGAAATTTTCTAGTACC